>NW_027251843.1:900000-1180048 GCF_044704955.1 Pristiophorus japonicus
GTTACCAGGACTGGAAAATTTTAGTTATGATGAAAGATTGGATAGGCTGGGTTATTTTCTTTGGAGCAGAGGAGGCTGAGGGGAGATTTAATTGAGGTGTATAAAATTATGAGGGGCCGAGATAGAGTGGTTAGGAAGGATCTATTTCCCACAACTATTTTATTTGTGCACTTTAAACAAATGCCCCCTGAAGGGAGGCGGGGGGAGGGTCACACACCAAGATACATTTTTCCAGTGCCCTTTTTTTTTTGAGGGCACCAACACACAAATTATACAAGTGTCCCCTGGGCCAAAAAGGGGGGGCACTAAAACTGGCAAATTAAACAAATTAAACTATAAAATTAAATGATCAAATTAAAATTTGGTTGCCGGGGGTGATGATGCACTCCAGTCCCTCCGGTGCCCACCTCTCGTGGAAGGCCGCGAGCGTACCGGTGGACACCACGTGCTCCAGCTCCAGGGATACCCTGGCTCGGATGTAACCGCGGAAGAGAGGCAGGCAGTCAGGATGAACGACCCCTTCGACCGCCCGCTGCCTGGACCGGCTGATGGCCCCCTTGGCCATGCCCAGGAGCAGTCCTACGAGGAGGCCTTCTGACCTGCCCGCTCCTCTCCGCACAGGGTGCCCAAAGATCAGGAGTATGGGACTGAAGTGCAACCAGAATTTGAGGAGCAGCCCCTTCAAATAACAGAAGAGGGACTGCAACCTCACACACTCCAATAAAAACAAGGAACACGGACTCTTCCAGACAGCAGAAATTTCAGGCGGCCTGGGACCCCGTGAACCGACTTAAAAACTTATTGCACGGCACTGCTCCGTGTAACACCCTCCAGGCCAAGTCCCCAATAAATAGAGGGAGGACTCCCGCGTAGAGTGTACTCCACTGGGGACCCCCGCCTCCTCCGGATGACAAGATGGTATGCCATGGTGTGTCTGGATGGCAGACGAGGGTGGAAAGGTGGATAGTGTGCAGGAGCAGCCCGAACAGGAAACCCCTCCGCGCAGAACTGAAAGGCACGGAGGGGATTTCCCAGATGGAGGCTCAAGCTGGGAGGCGCCGGCTCCCAAAGGAGGTTTCGGGGCTTGGTGCGATGAGGAATTCTGTCTGGACGGGGGTCAGTTCGGAGGGGATCAACCCACGTGCTTGAGCCTCCTCGGCACACCTAACGGAGTCAGGGACCAGTGCTGTTTTTAGCGACTCGATGACATTGGCCGCGCGCTGGACGTCAGCCCAGTTTAGGCAACGTCCTACCATGTCTGGCACCATCCAGCCCGCTGCTCCGTCATCGAGCAGATCCCTGACCCTGGTCACCTCGCCAGCCACAGCACTCTCGTCTGCCTGCCACCTAAAACCGCGGTCATGGAGGTACAGATTCCTGAGCAGCGGCTCCTGCAGGACAGCTGCCACTCCAGACGGGGGAGACCTGCGCTTGGTGGCGACACTGTTCCAGACTCTGATGAATTCCTGGTAAAAGACAGGAAGCCCCCGTATGGGGGTCCTGATGCCCCCCAGGCTCAGAAACAGGAGCTGCGTGTCATAATTGTGGCAGTACTGCTGGCAGAAGAAATACGTCCCCAACGCACGCCACGTAGGAGGGGGCTCGACGTACAGGTATCTCTGTAGGGTCTGAAGATGGAAAGTCGCATGCTGGGTACTGATGCACACCAACGCCTGACCGCCCTCCCTAAGCGGGAGACTTAAAACCGCAGTAAAGACCCAATGTTTCCTGTTGTTCCAGAAGAAGTCCACCAGCTTCTTCTGTATCTTGGCGACAAACGCAGGGGGAGGGGTCAAAGTGACCAGCCAGTACCACAGCATAGCAGCCACCAGCTGGTTTATGACTCGCACTGGACCCCTGCAGGACAGCACTCGGAGCAGTCCTGTCCAGCGCCCTAGGTGAGCGGCGACTTTGGCCTCCAGCTCCTGGCAGTTCGCCGGCCAGCCTTCCTCGTCAGGGCTAAGGTAGACTCCCAGATAGAGGAGATGGGTCGTGCTCTCGGCAAAAGGCCTGAGCTCCTCCGGCAGGGAGTCCACCTGCCACTGACCCACCAGGAGTGCGGAACATTTCCCAGTTGATCCTGGCGGAGGACGCGGACAAGACCTATTTCCCTCTGCAGTAGGGTCACTAACCAGGTGTCACAGATTTAAAGTAATTGATAGAACGATTAGATGGTAGTTGAGGAGAATCCTTTTCACCCAGAGGGTGGTGAGGGTCTGGAACTCACTACCTGAAAGGGTGGTAGAGGCAGAAACCCTCACCACATTTAAGAAGTACTTGGATGTGCACTTGAAGTGCCGTAACCTACAGAGCTACGGACCCAGAGCTGGAAAGTGGGATTAGGCTGGATAGATCTTTGTCGGCTGGCACGGACACGATGGGCCGAATGGTATCAGCCAGTGGCTCAGTTGGAACCACCCTCGCTTCTGAGTCAGAGATTGTGGGTTCAAATCAAACTCCGGTGTCCTGGCCAATATTTATCCCACAATCAACATAACAAAAACAGGTTATTTGGTCATCAGCACATTGCTGTTTGTGGGAGCTTGCTGTGCACAAATTGGCTGCTGAGTTTCCCACATTACAACAGTGAGTACACTTCAAAAAGTACTTCATTGGCTGTAAAGCACTTTGGGATGTCTGGTGGTCGTGAAAGGCGCTATATAAATGCAAATTTTCCTTTTCTCAGAGCCGAGCATGCTAGCGACTGAGCCACGGCTGACACCTCACGGTCGATTAGCCTGACACGCTCACTCTCTGGACTCACACTGGGACAATGAGCCCACTTGGGGAGCTCAGTCTCTGGGCTCACACTGGGACAATGAGGCCACTTGGGGAGCTCAGTCTCTGGGCTCACACTGGGACAGTGAGCCCACTTGGGGAGCTCCGTCTCTGGGCTCACACTGGGACAGTGAGCCCACTTGGGGAGCTCAGTCTCTGGGCTCACACTGGGACAATGAGCCCACTTGGGGAGCTCAGTCTCTGGGCTCACACTGGGACAATGAGCCCACTTGGGGAGCTCAGTCTCTGGGCTCACACTGGGACAGTGAGCCCACTTGGGGAGCTCCGTCTCTGGGCTCACACTGGGACAGTGAGCCCACTTGGGGAGCTCAGTCTCTGGGCTCACACTGGGACAGTGAGCCCACTTGGGGAGCTCAGTCTCTGGGCTCACACTGGGACAGTGAGCCCACTTGGGGAGAGGAGCTGAGCCCCAGCCAGAGGTAGTGCCTTCAGGAGTGAGATGGGGAGCAGATGATGGGCAGCCTGTGGTGTAGAGGGGAGACATTTCACCGGCCGAGGGCAGGTGCTGAGCCCGTTTACCTGTAAGAATGTGGTAAGTGGATGGGGAAAGTGGGCCGGGCACTGAGGTAACGTCCTGTGTTGCTGGTGGAACATCTGCTCCGTCACGTGTGACAAACACGCAGACACGTCAGACGGACATCTGGGATGGGGGGATTGTCCTATGGAGAGATCGAGTATATTAGGCTTATATTCTCTTGTGTTTCGAAGAATGAGAGGGGATCTCATTGAAACATACAATATTCTGACAGGGCTTGACAGGGTAGATGCAGGGAGGATGTTTCCTTTGGCTGGGAAGTCTAGAACCAGGGGTCACAGTCTCAGAATAAGGGGTCGGCCATTTAGGACTGAGATGAGGAGAAACCTCTTCACTCAGAGTGTGATGAATCTGTGGAATTCTCTACCCCAGAGGGCTGTGGAGGCTCAGTCCTTGAGTATATTCCGGAGATCGATAGATTTTTGGATATTAAGGGATCGATGGATATGGGGACAGTGCAGGAAAGTGGAGTTGAGGTAGAAGATCAGCCATGATCTCATTGAATGGTGGAGCAGGCTCGAGGGGCCAAATGGCCTCCTCCTGCTCCTAATTCCCATGTTCTTATGGAATGTTAATCCGTGATCTGGGGATTTTCTGCTGGGTCCAAGTTTAATCAGCAGGGGAATTGTGTGAGTCCCAGTTAACAAAAAGAAAAGAGAAATTAAAGAAAGACCTGCATTTATATAGCACCTTTCACACCTCAGGATGTTCCAAAGTGCTTCACAGCCAATGAAGTACATTTTGAAGTGTAGTCACTGTTGTAATGTGGCCAACACGGGAGCCAATTTGTGCACAGCAAGCTCCCACACACAGCACTGAGGTAAATGATCTCTTCACGGAGGAGGATACAAATAACTTCCCAGAAATGCTCGTGAACTATGGGTCCAGTGAACAAGAGGAATTAAAGGAAATGATTATTAGTAAGAAAATAGTGCTGGAGAAACTAATGGGCCTGAAGGCCGATAAATCCCCAGGGTCTGATGATCTGCATCCCAGAGTATTAAAAGGGTAGCCATGGAAATAGTAGATACATTGATTGTCATCTTCCAAAATTCTATAGATTATGGAACAGTTCCTGCAGATTGGAGGGTGGCAAATGTAACCCCACTATTTAAAAAAGGAGGGAGAGAGAACGGGGAACTACAGACCGGTCATTAATAGGGAAAATGCTAGAGTCTATTATAAAGGATGTGATAACGGCGCACTTAGATAATATCAACGGGGTTAAAGACAGTCACGTGGATTTATGAAAGGAACCTACTGGAGTTTTTTGAGGATCTAACTGATAGAATAGATAATGGAGAACACAGTGGATGTTGCATATTTGGATTTTCAGAAGGCTTTCGATAAAAATCCCACATAAGAAGTTAGTGTGCAAAATTAAAGCACATAGGATTGTGGGTAATGTATTGGCATGGATTGAAAATTGGTTAACTGACAGGAAACAGTCGGAATAAATGGGTGTGTTTCAGGGTGGCGGGCAGTGACGAGTGGGGTACCACAGGGATCAGTGCTTGGGCCCCAGATATTCACAATGTATAAATAAATGATTTGAATTAAGGAACCAAATGTAATATTTCCAAGTTTGCTGACAGCACAAAATTAGATGGGATTATGAGTTGTGAGGAGGATGCAATGAAACTTAGATAGGTTGAGTGAGTGAGCAAACACATGACAGATGTAACATATTGTGGATAAATGTGAAATTACTCACTTTGGTAGGAAAAACATAAGGACAAAGTATTATTTAAATGGTGATGGTTTGTGAAGTGTCAATGTACAGAGGGACCTGGGTGTCCTTGTACACCAGTCAGTGAAAGCAAACATACAGGTGCAGCAAGCAGTTAGGAAAGCAAATGGTACGTTGGCCTTCATTGGAAGAAGATTTGAGCAACGAGGTCTTACTACAGGGCCTTGGTGAGACCGCACCTGGAGTATTATGTGCAGCTTTGGTCTCCTTAACTAAGAAAGGATATCCTTGCCATAGAGGGAGTGCAGCGAAGGTTCACCAGACTGATTCCTGGGATGGCAGGACAGTCGTATAAGGAGAGATTGGGTCGACTGGGCCTGCAGTCACTGGAGTTTAGAAGAATGAGGGGATCTCAGTGAAACGTAAAAAATTCTGACTGGGTTGGATAGACTGGATCTGGGGAGGATGTTTTCCCGGGCTGGGAAGTTTAGAATAAGTGGTCACAATCTCAGGATACGAGGCAGGAAATTTAGGACCGAGATGAGGAGAAATGTTTTCACTCAGAGGGTGGTGAACCTGTGGAATTCTCTACCACAGAAGGCTGTGGAGGCCAAGTCACTGAATATATTTAAGAGGCAGATCGATGGATTTCTAGAAACATAGAAACATAGAAAATAGGTGCAGGAGTAGGCCATTCGGCCCTTCTAGCCTGCACCACCATTCAATGAGTTCATGGCTGAACATGCAACTTCAGTACCCCATTCCTGCTTTCTTGCCATACCCCTTGATCCCCCTAGTAGTAAGGACTTCATCTAACTCCTTTTTGAACATATTTAGTGAATTGGCCTCAACAACTTTCTGTGGTAGAGAATTCCACAGGTTCACCACTCTCTGGGTGAAGAAGTTTCTCCTCATCTCGGTCCTAAATGGCTTACCCCTTGGCTTACAAAAGGCATCAAAGGGTATAGGGAAAAAGAGGGAATATGGTGTTGAGACAGGGGATCAGACATGATCATATTGAATGTCGGTGCAGACTCGAAGGGCCGAATGGCCTACTACTGCTCCTATTTTCTATGTTTAAGTGATGTAGGTTGAGGGATAAATATCGGCCTGAACTCGAGCCACAGAAACAGCAACTGAGAGTCTCCCCACAACCCTGGAGCACTGCAGCCGCCGGATTGCGAGCCCTGCTGCCCCTGTTTGTGATCAGAAGTTGGACAGGAGGTGAGCGGGGGCTGGACAGATCAGAGTTGGAGCTGGGGGAGGTGGGACCTCGGGAGTGTCAGTGTGCTGAGGCTGAGCTCAGTTATATCAGAGACTGTGACAGGAGCACAGACTTCCCCCAGCGAGCTCACTCACTCACACCCACACTCTGCCCGTGTCTCACACACCGTGTCTGTCACACTGAGACAGGCAGGAGGCTCGGGAGCGATTTCCGTGGATGGTGCAGGGATGGGACCGCAGTGTGCCAACGTCCAGATCTCCTCCACACGGTGGGTAACAGTTCGTTACTTATACTTTGCTGAGTGAAGGGGGAGTGTGGGTAAAGGAATACAGCCGGGTTCCCTGTCATACACAGCACTCTTCAATTAACCCTTTCATTCACCGCAGCTCCCCACCATATTATATAACCCATACACAGGCACTGGAGAGGGTGCAGAGAAGGTTTACAAGGATGGGACCAGAAATGCGAGGGTGTACATATCAGGAAAGGATGAACAGACTGGGGTTCTTTTCTCTTGAGGCTGAGGGGTGACCTGATAGAGGTCTTTAACATTAGGAAAGGTTTTGATAGAGTGGATACAGAGAGAGTGTTTCCACTTGTGGGGAAGAGCAGAACTAGAGGCCATCAATATAAGATAGTCAGCAAGAAATCCAATCGGGAATTCAGGAGAAAATTCTTTACCCAGCAAGTGGTGAGAATGTGGAACTGGCTACCACAGGGAGTGATTGAAGTGAATAGTATCGATGTATTTAAGGGGAGGCTAGACAGGGATATGAGGGAGAAGGGAATAGAGGGTTATGCTGATAGATTTAGATGAGGAAAGACGGGAGGATCGAGTGTAATCATTTGTAAACTAACACCTTCGCATATTCAGCATTTGTATCGAAGAAAGATTCAGTATTTAAAGTGTTAATAACGGAGCATTGGAGTTTACTTACTCAGTCTGAGCTTGGTTCCTTTACCGAACGTGAGCCACAGTGACAGTTTCCAGTGCAGCGGCTGTACAATATCCTCCGTCCCTGGCTCATTCAGTCTCTCTCCCCCTCTCTCTGTCTGTGTGTGTGTGTGTGTGTCTCCCTCTGTCTCTTTCTCAGTGTCTCACTCTATCTGTTGCTCTCTCGGTTTCTCTCTCACTCTCCTTCATTTTTTCTCTCTCTCTCACCTTTCTCCTTCACTCTCTCTCTGCATCTTCCCCTCACTCACTCCCTCTCTCACTCAATCCCTCTATCTCTCTCTCTCCCTCATTCTCTCTCTCCCTCCCTCTCCCTGTGTCCGAGCTGTCTGTGGCAGTGCCCAGGAGATCCGACGTGTTTGGGACAAATCTCCCAGCTGCCCTTCCCGCCCCATGAGACGGTAACCCTGGGGCCATGGAATTGCTGGAGAATGAAAGTCTCCGTCACACAGGGCTCACCTCTTTGTGCCCCTTGAACAACGGGCTCCGTCTGCAAGCGAGATGTTTGTGTTGCTGACACAGGCCTTCCTCGGGGATCATTCTAAAATAACGAGTTTTAGGGGCTTTAGAAACCTGTTTGCTCAGTCCGTGACTCGTGTGCACATGGAGTGTGAGAGGATGCAGCCCCTCTTCCACTATTTGAAGGGGCTGCTCCTCGATTTCTGGCTCACTTCAGTCCCACGCTCCTGGGCCTGGTCACCCGGTGCGGGGGGAGTGGGCAGGTCGGAGGGCCTCCCCGTGGGCCTGCTCCTGGGCCTGGCCACCCAGTGCCGGGGGAGTGGGCAGGTCGGAGGGCTTCCCCGTGGGCCTGCTCCTGGGTCTGGTCACCCGCTGCGGGTGGAGTGGGCAGGTCGGAGGGCTTCCCCGTGGGCCTGCTCCTGGGTCTGGTCACCCGCTGCGGGTGGAGTGGGCAGGTCGGAGGGCTTCCCCGTGGGCCTGCTCCTGGGTCTGGTCACCCGCTGCGGGTGGAGTGGGCAGGTCGGAGGGCTTCCCCGTGGGCCTGATCCTGGGTCTGGTCACCCGCTGCGGGTGGAGTAGGCAGGTCGGAGGGCCTCCCCGTGGGCCTGCTCCTGGGCCTGGCCACCCAGTGCCGGGGGAGTGGGCAGGTCGAAGGGCCTCCCCGTGGGCCTGCTCCTGGGTCTGGTCACCCGCTGCGGGTGGAGTGGGCAGGTCGGAGGTGACCATCCACAGGTCTCAGTTGGAAGGGGCCCATGGGGTGGCCGCACTGCCTGCCTGTCTCCCTTCGGGGGCTTTGTCCACACCCGGGTGGACCTGGGGACGGAGCCCAGGTTAGGTCTGAGGCCTTCTGCGACGGGTGGGCACCGCAGGGCCTTGAGTGTGGGGTGGGCAGGGAAAGAGCATGACCATTTCACTTGTTCACTGTCCTATCATGTTTATGCTTTGGGTTTAATAAGTTGTGGCCCTCTCAATAGTGGGGGGTTTGTGAGATTATTTGGATTGAGGACACAGGACCACCCAGTGTCTCCGTGCTGTCTGAATGTACAGAGTAGAGCTGTGAGATTCTCAGTGATGAAGACACAGCCCCAACTCCTCTCTGACCCACCCCATCCTTTCCCAATTCACTGCAGCTTCCAGCTGAATATTCCTGCCGTCACTCCCATCGAGCTGTGTGTCAGTCATGTGTAAAACCGTACAGGAGGTGGGGCTGTGTGTCCATTATTATATATTATATATAACTGTGGGGTGAGTCAGTACAGGAGGTGGGGCTGTGTATATTGAGGTTTTTGTACGGCTGTGTATCACAGTGTAGAGGGTAGTTGCTATATTGCTGACAGTAATAGTCTGCGACATCCTCGCTCTGCACGTTGCTGATGCTCAGGGTGAACATGTTGGACTGTTGACTGCCGGTGAAGCGATTGGAGGTTCCAGTGAAACGAGCTGTTGCTGCATAGATCAGCAGAGTGGGTTTCTGCCCGGCTTTCTGCTGGTACCAAGCAACATAACCGCTGCTAACAGATGCACTGGCGGTACAGGTGATGGTTGCAGTCTGTCCCTCACTCACTGACAGCACCGGGGGAGACTGGGTCATGATGATGTCCCCACTGATACCTGAAATGGGGAAATGGGGAAAGAAAGTGAAGTAAGCACTGTCACAGAAAGACGCTGTAAAATGAGAGATTGCTCGAGACACTGAGCTCTCCTCTAGTGTCAGCATTTGCCCTTCAATCACTGGTCAGTCAAGTTGGACAGAAATCGACAGCAGGGAGATATTAAACGCGGAAGGAGAGAGATTGGTACCTGCGACACAGAATGCCAAAGGCCAGATCAGCTGGATGGGTGAAATCATGGTGTCTGCTCCTGTCCCTGTGCCTGCTTACTGATAAACTGCCCTTCACTGGGCTCTGCTTTATAAACCTGCAGCCTGTGAGAGTCTCACTGCCCATCCCTCAGTATGTAAATGTCTTCACACAGAGAAAGCCACGTCAGCACATTTCACTTCCTCTTCTTCTCTCCCTCCATCTCCTTCCCGGTTCCTCTCTCTCTCTCTCTCTCTCTCAGCCTTCATTGCCCTATGTCTCACAGCTTTCCTCTACACCTCTCTGTCTCTGATTCATAGCCTCTCTCTCCCCGTTTCACTCTCTGTGTCACTCTCCCTTCCCCACAGACTCCCGGTGCAGCACACTAAAATGCAGAGTAAACCTCCCTGTGCCCTGCCCCATCAATGGATGTTAACCGTTGACCCCAGAAAATGCATTCTCCTGGAGTAAGGCCCCATTCCCCACAGTGGCCATCCCTTGGCCTCTCTCAGTGCACTGGCTGTTTATTGCCCAATTAAGGGCCTTTTCTCAGTGGAGACCAGTTTGGACAGAAAGCTGATTTCATGAAGGCCCAGCAGAGGGAGGAGATCCTCACCCCATCAGTGTGAGCTGGAGCGACAGGACAGAGTCTGACCCACTGCCCCATCCTGTCCGCTCAGAACACCTACGAATCCTTTCCCCTTCCATGGCCCCGCTCCAGGTCAGGAGTTTTTGCTGGGATCAGGTGCCGACGATCCAACATTTACAACAGGAAGGATGCACACTCCACATCCCACTGGTTCTCCAATAGGGCCCACAAAACATAGCCCCTTCCTATAGGTCCTCCAATAGGGGCCAGGAAACATGGCTCCTTCCTTTTGATCCCCCAATAGGGACCAGGAAACATCGATCCTTCCTATTGGTCCCCCAATAGGGACCAGGAACCATCGTTCCTTCCTATTGGTCATCGAATAGGGCCCAGGAAACATGGCTCCTTCCTATTGTTCCTCGAATAGGGCCCAGGAAACATGGCTCCTTCCTACTGGTCCTCGAATAGGTCGCGTGAAACATGATACCTTCCTATTGGTCCCCCAATAGGAACCAGGAAACATGGTCCCTTCCTGTTGATCCCCAAATAGGGACCAAGAAACATGGCTCTTTCCTATTGGTCCTCCAATAGGGATCAGGAAACATGGCTCCTTCCTACTGGTTTTCCAATAGTGTGAGGTGGAGCATTGTCGTTAGGAAGATCGAGAATAGGGTTTGTGCGTTAATGCAGCCCTGCTTGACTCCGGTCCGAATGTGGATTGCGTCTATGATGGATCCGTTGGTTAGGACCATGGCTTGCATGTCGTCGTGGTGCAGGCTGAGAATGGGGACAAACTTTTGGGGGCAGCCGAAATGGAGGAGGATGGTCCACAGACCCTCGCGGTTAACAGTGTCAAAGGCCATTGTAAGGTCAAAGGTGGCCATGGACAAGGGTTGGTGCTGTTCCCTGATTTTCTCTTGCAGTTGTCGCGCCGTAAATATCATGTCCGTTGTACCCCGTAGTGGACGGAATCCGCATTTTGACTCCGGCAGGAGCTCCTCAGCCACAGGGAGAAGACGGTTGAGGAGGATTCTCGCGATGACTTTCCCAATGGCTGATAACAGGGAGATTCCTCTGCTGTTGCCGCAGTCGAACTTGTCCCCTTTTTTAAAGATGGATCACGATTACTGCATCTCTGCGATCTCCCGGCATGCTCTCCTCCCTCCAGGTGAGAGAGATGAGGTCATGCATTCATGTCAATAGTGACGCTCTGCCATACATTAATGCCTCAGCGGGGATTCCATCCGTCCCCGATGCCTTGTTGCTCTTGAGCTGACAGATGGCCTTTTCAACCTCGTGCAGGGCTGGGGTTTTACTGAGAAGGTGATGGGTAGCATGCTGCACGATGGAGTCAAGGACACTCAGATCTAAGGCAGATTCTCGATTAAGGAGATCTTCAAAGTGTTCCTTCCAGCAGGTTCTGACTGCCTCAGTGTCCTTGATGGGTGTCTCCTCGTTCTTGGCCAGCAGTGGGGTGGGGCCTTGGGTGCTTGGGCCGTAGGTGGATTGACTGCGGTGTAAGTATTTTACCTACCCCTAAATCCCTAAAATCCCGTACGCAAGGTCCCACTACCCATCGCCCATCCTCGGCCTACCTTCCAGGTCGACCTGCCTACTGCCATGTCCCTCCAGCTGAACCCTCGCTGCTCACTCCCCGTTGGCCGACTCAGCTGCTCCAACCTATCCCGGCGAACTCAACAGCTGGGAGCCTCCGACCCGCCCCATCCACAGGTTTGGGCCCGACCTTCACTCCTCACCCTAACGTACGGGCCTCCCTCCCTCCCTCCCTCCCCCCCGGCGATGCTCGGGCCTCCCTCCCTCCCCCCCGGCGATGCTCGGGCCTCCCTCCCTCCCTCCCCCCCAGGCGATGCTCGGGCCTCCCTCCCTCCCCCCGCCCCCCACCCGGTGACACTCGTGCCTCCCTCACTCCCGGCGACGCTCGGGCCTCCTTCCGGCCGCTGACCCCACTCAGCGGCGGAGTCCATGGTGAGCACAATGTCTGTGGTCTCTCTGACCTTTCCTCCTTCCACAAAATGGATCTCTGACCATCACAATACCTGCCCTCAGATAGGCCTTGGTTTTCTCACTGAATGATGCCGCTCCTCCACTAGAGACCAGGAAACATGGCTCCTTCCTATTGGTTCTCCAAAGACTGAGCTTCGAACGCCACATCCTCTTATTTCCATCTCCAACGCTGCCCATCTCCGCCCTACATCAGTCCCTTGATGGAAGAAACCCATGGCTCTGCTTGGCTCTGTTGTGTATCTGTAAAGCATGCACTCCCATGTTCTGCCACCAGGGAGCACATCCCCTGAAGTCCCAAGGGATCCCAGCATCCCTTGGGAGCACTGTATATAAGCCAGTCCCTAAGGCCTGTTCCTCACTCTGGACTGTCTTGATAAAGACTGAGGTCACTATTAATTTAACCTCCCTGTGTGCAGTCTCATCTCTGAACTCGATTATTTCGTTGTCCCCTCCTGGCTTCCTTCATCCGCTCTCCATAAACCCCAACTTTCCAAAATGCAGTGTCCGTACCCTGCCTCACTCCAATATGAACCCTGACCTCACTGACCTACTACCTCTCACCTCACTGACCTACTGCCCCTGACCTCACTGACCTACTCATCATCATCATTGGCGGTCCCTCGAACGAGGATGACTTGCTTCCAAATTAGTTCACAGATGTTTCAATGAAGGACCCGATGATCCTGAACTCCAATTGAGGGGCTGGAAGATGCCTGTGCGTGGATTTTTTTTAACATGTGTGACCGTTGCAAATCAGCCACCACACGGGCTTGACAGAGCTAGGCCTTTATCCAGTGGCAAAGATTAACCCGGATGACTGGAGGCCTGCTCTGCACGGACCCAGTGCGCTTACATATCGCAGTATGGGCTGGCCCGTGCTGCCCCTGGGCCCTCGGCTCTTTTGGTCCCCGATCCCTCATTTGCCGCACCTCCACCACGATCCCTCACCGCTCCACCGCCACCAACATTCGCCGCACCTCCGCCACGATCTCTCGCCGCACCTCTGCGCCAAACAGTCGCCTGACCTCCACCACGATCTCCCGCCGCACCTCCGCACCAAACATTTGCCGGACTTCCGCCACGATCACCAACCGAATCTCAGCCACGATCCCTCATCGCTCCTCCACCTCGATCACTCACCACACTTCCCCGCGACCTTCCCACTCCTCTGCTTTACCTGGGTCCGCCGATGTTCCTGCCCACGCTCCAAATGCCGACCTGGGTCCTGATGACATCACCCAATCACCCACCTCGAAGCCATCGCTCACTTGGAGCAGCTCGCGCTGGAAGTTCTCATGGTATGATTGTAGTGGGTGATTTTAACCTACACATTGATTGGACAAATCAAATTGGTCAGGGTAGCCTTGAAGAAGAGTTGATCGAGTGCATAAGGGACGGGTTCCTTGTACAGTATGTAAAGAAACTAACCGGGGGCAGGCTATCTTAGATCTGGTCTTGTGCAATGAGACAGGATTAATAAACAATCTCCCAATAAACGATCCCCTTGGAATGAGTGACCATATCATGGTTGAATTTCAAATTTAGATCGAGGGCGAGAAAGTTGAATCTCAAACTAGTATACTAAGATTAAATAAAGGAGACTACAAAAGTATGAGGGCAGAGTTGGTTAAAGTGGACTGGGAAAATAGATTAAAATGTAGGACGGTTAATGAACATTTGAGGAGATATTTAATCACTCTCAAGAAAAATATATTCCAGTGAGGAGGAAAGGATGTAAAAGAAAAGATAGCCATCCGTGGCTAACTAAAGAAATAAAAGACGGTATCCAATTTAAAAACAAGGGCATACAAGGTGGCCAAAATTCGTAGGAGGACAGAAGACTGGGAAGCTTTTAAAATCCAGCAAAGAATGACTAAAAAAATGATTAAGAAATGGAAGATGAAAGTAAACTAGCACAAAATATAAAAACAGATAGCAAGAGTTTCTACAGGTATATAAAAAGGAAAAGAGCGGATAAAATAAATGTTGGTCCCTTAGAGGACGAGACTGGGGAATTAGTCATGGGGAACATGGGGAACATGGAGATGGCAGAAACACTGAGCAAATATTTTGTAGCAATCTTTACAGTAGAGGACACTAAAAATATCCCAACAGTGCATAGTCAGGGGTCTATGGGGGGGAGAGGAACTTCACACAATCACAATCACTAAGGAGGTGGTTCTCAGTAAGATAATGGGACTAAAGGCGGATAAATCCACTGGACCTGATGGCTTGCATTCTAGGGTCTTAAGAGAAGTAACGACAGGGATAGTGGATGCATTGGTTGTAATTTACCGAAATTCCCTGGATTCTGGGGAGATCCCAGCAGATTGGAAAACTGCAAATGTAATGCCCATATTAAAAAAAGGATGCAGACAAAAAACAGGAAACTATAGAACAGTTGGGGAAATATTAAAGAAATAGTAGCAGGACATTTGGAAAATCATAATTCAGTCAGGCAGAGTCAGAATGGATTTATGAAGGGGAAGTCATGTTTGACAAATTTGCTGGAATTCTTTGAGGATGTAATGAGCAGGGTGGATAAAGGGGAACCAGTGGATGTGGTGTATTTGGATTTCCAGAAGGCATTCAATAAGGTGCCACATTAAAGGCACAGGATAAAAGTTCACGGAGTTGGGGGTAATATATAAACATGGATAGAGGATTGGCTAACTAACAGAAAACAGAGTCGTGATAAATGGTTCATTCTCGGGTTGGCAATCAGTCACTAGTGGGATGCTGCAGGAATCAGTGCTGGGACCCCAATTATTTACAATCTATATCAACGACTTGGAAGAAGGGACCGAGTGTAATGTAGCCAAGTTTGCTGACAATATAAAGAAAGGAGTAAACACAAGGTATGAGGAGGAAACAAAAAACCTGCAAAAGGACATAGACAGGCTAAGTGAATGGGCAAAAATTTGGGAGATGGAATATAATGTTGGAAAGTGTGAGGTTATACACTTTGTCAGAAAAAAATCAAAGAGCAAGTTATTATTTAAATGGAGAAAAATAACAAAGTGTTGCAGTGCAGCGGGAACTGGGGGTCCTGGTGCATGAAACACAAAAGGTTATTATGCAGGTTCAGCAAGTGATCAGGAAGGCCAATGCAATCTTGGCCTTTATTGCAAAGGGGATGGAGTATAAATGCAAGGAAGTGTTTGCTACAGTTATACCGGGTATTGGTGAAGCCACAACTGGAATACTGCGTGCAGTTTTGGTTTCCATATTTAAGAAAGGATACACTTGCTTTGGAGGCATTCAGAGAAGGTTCACTAGGTTGATTCCGTAGATGAGGGCAATGACTTATGAGGAAAGGTTGAGTAGGTTGGGCCTATACTGAATGGAAATCAGAAGAATGAAAGGTGATCTTATCGAAACATGTAAGATTATGAGGGTGCTTGACAAGGTGGATGCAGAGGCTGTTTCCACTGATAGGGGAGACAAGAACTAGGAGGCATAATCTTAGAATAAGGGGCCGCCCATTTAAAACTGAAATGTGGAGGAATTTCTTCTCTGAGGGTTGTAAATCTGTGGAATTCGCTGCCTCAGAGAGTTGTGGAAGATGGGTCATTGAATAAATTTAAGACAGAAATAGACAGTTTCTTAACTGATAAGGGAATAAGGAGTTATGGAGAGCAAGCAGGGAAGTGGACCTGAGTCCATGATCGGATCAGCCATGATCATATTAAAAGGCGGAGCAGGCTCGAGGGGCCGTAGGCCTACTCCTGCTATTTCTTATGTTCTAATCCCTCCTCCTCTCCAGCTCTCTCTCCTCCATCTAACGCCATCCTTTCACCCAGGCCTTCAATCACCCTTCCTAAAGCCCCCCGAAACCCCGCTCCCCACGTTCTTACAGCAGCGATGTGAAGTGTCTTGTGACCTTTGGCACGTTAAAGGCCCCAGATCAATGCAGACTGTGTGTGGATTTCGGGTGAGGACAGTGCTGGACACAGTGGTGAGGCCTCCTGCAGTCAGATATCCTGGTGATATGGTGATAGGGTCCAGGCTTACACACGTGGAATGAGGAAGTAGGTGAGGTCGGAATGTGCTGTCGGGGACAATGGAACTGGACCCCAGCATGAAGCCTTCCTCAGGAGAGGAGAGGGAATGTTCAGAGCCCTGGACTCCATTTCCCACACCAGGCATTTCCTGTCCCAGTGAATGAATGAGATGCCAATGTTGTGCCCAGGTTAGGGGCAGTCTAATGCTGTGGGCCCAGGTCTACAAGAGGGAATTGGATATATACTTGAAAAGGAACAATTTGCTGGATTACGGGGAAATAGAGGGGGGGTGGGACTAATTGGGTAATTCTTTCAAAGAGCTGGCACAGGCACGATGGGCCGAATGGCCTCCTTCTGTGCTGTAAGATTCGAGGCTGTGAGCGCGGTTCACAGTTTTCTCCCGCGTCATTAACAAACGTACAGCTGTGACAACCTCCCTCTTTCACTTCCTCTGTGGGTGAAGTTTTATTCTTCCGATCTGACAGTCTCTTCAGTTATTTTTTGCACGGGGGATTTCTGCTGTGGTCTGAGTCTCTAATAATAACCGTCCAATCAGGCAGAATAACAGCAGCTCGGACCGGCTAGGACAGCGGACCCAGGCTCAGTGCTGACCTTGCAACGACCTCCTCACCAACATCTGGGGACTTGTGTCAAAAGTGGGAGAGCTGCCCCACAGACGAGTCAAACACCAGCCTGACATAGTCCTACTCACAGAATCAGACCTTTCAGCCAATGTCCCAGACTCCTCCATCACCCGAGGTGGTGGCTCAGTAGTATACAGTCGGGAGGGAGTGGCCCTGGGAGTCCTCAACATTGACTCCGGACCCCATGAAGTCTCATGGCATCAGGTCAAACACGGTCAATGAAACCTCCTGCTGATTACCACCTCCCGCCCTCCCTCAGCTGATGAATCAGTACTCCTCCATGTTGAACACCACTTGGAAGAAGCACTGAGAGTAGCAAGGGCACAGAATGTACTCTGGGTGGGGGACTTCACTGTCCATCACCAAGAGTGTCTCGGTAGCACCACTACTGACCGAGCTGGCCGAGAGGGGCGATGCTGACATTGCAATCCCAGGTACCGGAGGACTGGAGGACTGCAAACGTGGTACCTTTGTTTAAAAAGGGAGCAAGGGATAGATCGAGTCACTACAGGTCAGTCAGCCTAACCTCCGGGGAGGGATAGGAGGAATCTTCATTTAACAAAACACGGATTAATCAAGGACAGTCAGCATGGATTTGTTCAGGGAAGTTCGTGTCTGAATAACTTGATTGAATTTTTTCAGGGGATAACCAGGAGGGTTGATGAGGGCAGTGCATATGATGCAGTGTATTTGGATTTTAACAAGGCTTTTGAGAAGGTCCCACATAGCAGACTGGTCACAAAAGTAAAAGCCCATGGGATCCAGGACAAAGTGACAAGTTGGATCCAAAATTGGTTCAGAGGCAGGAAGCAGAGGGTAATGGTTGATGGGTGTTTTTGTGACTGGCAGGCTGTTTCCAGTGGGGCTCGGCAGGGATCAGTGCTGGGTCACTGGCTTTTTGTGGTATATATCAGTGATTTAGACTTGAATGTAGGGAGAATGATTACAGATGATACTAAGTTTGCAGATGATACTAAACTCGGCTATGGTTGATAATGAAGAAGAAAGCTGTAGACTGCAGGAAGATATCAATGAACTGTACCACAGCATTTTGTAATCTCTCCCCATTTAAATAATAATTTTTATTTTTCCTACCAAAGTGGATAATTTCACATTTTCCAACATTATACTCCATCTGCCAAATCTTTGTCCACTCACTCAGCCTGTCTATATCCATTTGCAGAATCTTTGTGTCTTCCTCACAACTTGCTTTCTCACCTATCTTTGTACATCAGCAAATTTGGTTACATTACACTCGGTCCCTTCATTCAAGTCATTAATTTCGGTTGTAAATAGTTGAGGCCCCAGCACTGATCCCTGCGGCACCCCACTAATTACAGTTTGCCAACCTGAAAATGACCCATTTATCCCGACTCTCTGTTTGCTGTTAGTTAGCCAATCCTCTATCCATGCTAATATATTACCCACAACCCCGTGAGCTCTTATCTTGGGCAGTAACCTTTTATGAGTCGAGGACGGCAGGTTTCCTTCCCGAAAGAATGTCACTGAACCAATTGGGCTTTTGTGACAATTTGACAGCTTTGTGGTCACTTTTACTGAGACCAGCTTTTTATTTCTAGAATTTAAAAAAGAGCTGAATTGAAATAGTCAAAGGGCCATGGTGAGATTGTGGGGATTATTAGTGCAGGCCTGTGGAGTGCTCTGCAGCAACATAACCACAACACGACTGTACCCACAAGAGGTGTGTGTGCTGCTGGTGCCCGCGATCACAGGGCAATCATCGGCAAAGCAGCCCTGATAACATTCAGCTTTGGCTTTACATTGATCATTGTCCTGGATTGGTGCTGGGCACATCTCCTTGGGTTCTGTCCTCGGGTCTGGTGCTCACATTGTGCATACTATGGGGAGGTTGTGAGTGCATGATGCCACAATCAATGTTTACAATGTTCCTGTCTTGATACATTGAGTATTCCCAACACTTCAAAGTTCTTGCCTTCAGTGTTTAATTAACAGTACGATTTCTTCGGATGAGACATTAAACCGAGGGTAGAGAGGATATATGAGGATGTTGCCTGGACTGGAGAATTTTAACTATGAGGAACGATGGGATAGGCTGGGTTTGTTTTCTTTGGACAGAGGAGGCTGAGGGGAGACTTGATTGCGGTGTATAAAATTATGAGGGGCCTGGAAAGAGTTGGTAGGATGGACCTATTTCTGTTAGCCAGGCACAAAAATATGACCTGAAATTGCTCTCTCCTACAATAAAATAAGTTTTATTCCCATGAACAAAATCTTCAACAGAGCATGTAACTTTAATTATGCTTCAATTCATACTCAAGGAAGCAATGGTCTGTGCTTGAACTCAGGGTTGGAGTTTCTGAATTTCCTCCTCCAGCTCAACAATCAGGGGGCATAGATTTAAAGTGATTAGAGGGGACTTGAGGGGAAATTTCTTCACCCAGAGGGTCGTGGGGGTGTGGCCAGGGGCCCAGGGGTAGCACGGGCCAGCCCACACTGCGATATGTGTGCACACTCGGTCCGTACAGCAGAGCAGGTCTCCAGTCGTCCTGGTTAACCCTTGCCACTGGACCAAGACCTAGCTCTGTCGAGCCCGTGTGAAGGCTGGTGTGCAACGGTCACCACATGTTAAAAAAAATCCACGCACAAGCATCTTCCACCCTTCAGGATGTAGGTCAGGACCTGGAATATTAGGTCCTTCATTAGTAGAGGCAGAAACCCTCACCACATTTAAAAAGTACTTGGATGTGCACTTGAAGTTCCGTAACCTGCAGGGCTATGGACCCAGAGCTGGAAAGTGGATGTGATGGTCTGAAACGGCCTCCTTCTGTGCTGTAAACCTCTGTGATTCTATAATTCTATGATATATCTGCCAGACTGGGCCCAGAGCAGGTGGGGAGAGAACCAACACGAGGAAAAACCTACTTGACCTCGTCCTCAACAATCTGCCTGTTGTAGATGCATCTGTCCATGATAGAATCATAGAAATTCACAGCACGGAGGGAATCCGTTTCGACCCACGCCGGCCAACCAAGAGCTATCCAGCCTCATCCCACTTTCCAGCTCTCTGGCCGTAGCCCTGTAACCTCTGCATCCTCTGCACCCTTTCCAGAGCAATCACATCTTTCTTGTAATGTAATGTGGTGACCAGAACTGCACGCAGTACTCCTGCTGTGGCCTAACCAGTGTTTTATACAGTTCAAGCATAATGTCCTTGCTCTTGTATTCCATGCCTCGTCTAATAAAGGCAAGTATTCCATCTGCCTTCTTAACCATCTTACCTTCCTGACCTGCTACCATCAGGGATCTGTGGACCTGTACTCCAAGGTCCCTTTGTTTCTCTGCACTTTTCAGTGTCGTACCATTTAATGTGTATTCCCTTGCCTTGTTAGCCCTCCCCAAATGCATTACCTCACACTACTCCGGATTGAATTCCATTTGCCACTGTTCTGCCCACCTGACCATTTCATTGATATCTTCCTGCAGTCTACAGCTTTCTTCTTCATTATCAACCACACGGCCAATTTTAGTTTCAATTGCAAAATTCTTGATCATGCCCCTTACATTCAAGTCCAAGTCATTGATATATACCACAAAAAGCAAGGGACCTAGTACTGAGCCCTGCGGAACCCCACTGGAAACAGCCTTCCAGTCACAAAAACACCCGTTGACCATTACCCTTTGCTTCCTGCCTTTGAACCAATTTTGGATCCAACTTGCCACTTTGCCCTGAATCCCATGGGCTTTTACTTTCACGAGCAGTCTGCCATGTGGGACCTTATCAAAAGCCTTGTTAAAATCCATACACACTACATCATATGCACTGCCCTCATCAATCCTCCTGGTTACCTCCTCAAAAAATTCACTTTATTCAGACACGATCTTCCCTTAACAAATCCATGCTGACTGTCCTTGATTAATCCGTGTTTTGTTAAATGAATATTTATCCTGTCCCTCAGGATTTTTTCCAATAATTTCCCTACCACTGAGGTTAGGCTGACTGGCCTGTAATTACTCGGTCTATCCCTTTCTCCCTTTTTAAACAAAGGTACAACATTAGCAGTCCTCCAGTCCTCCGGCACCACACCTGTAGCCAGAGAGGCTCTGCATGCTTTCGGGTTTGGGACACATTTCGTCGCCCGGATCTGACTTTTGTACGCCCCCATGGATTGTCTGATTAAGGTTAACGGGTCTTTGACGGCGTCCCTTCGCTTTGGGAAAGGGGTGTGCCAGGGATGCCCAATGCCTGGCCAGTTATATGTCATCTGCGTGGAGCCTTTCCTGCGCCTCTTGCGGAAGAGGTTGACGGGACTGGCTCTGTAAGGGCCGGGCGTGGAGGTTGTCCTCTTGGCTTACACTGATGATGTGCTCCTCATGGTCGAGGATCCCATTGACCTACTGAGGATGCATGAGTGCCAGGAGATTTACTCGGCCGCATCCTCCGCCAAGATCAATTGGGAGAAATGTTCCGGACTCCTGGTCGGTCACTGGCAGATGAACTCACTGCCAGAGGAGTCCAGGTCTTTTTCCTGGAGCATGACCCATCTCCTCTATGTGGGAGTCTACCTTAGCCCTGATGAGGAAGCCTGGCTGGTGAACTGGCAAGAGCTGGAGGACAAAGTTGCCGCTCGCCGAGGGCGCTGGACAGGACTGTTCCAAGTGCTGTCCTACAGGGGTCGAGCACTAGTCATAAACCAGCTAGTGGCCGCAATGCTGTGGTACCGGCTGGTCACTTTGCCCCCCCCCCCCCCTGCTTTTGTCGCCAAGATACAGAAGAAGCTGGTGGACTTCTTCTGGACAACAGGAAGCACTGGGTCTCTGCTGTGGTTCTGAGTCTCCTGTTTAGGGAGGGAGGTCAGGCGTTGGTGTGCGTCAGTACCCAGCATGCGACTTTCCATCTTCAGATCCTGCAGAGATACCTGTACGTCGAGCCCCTTCCTAGATGGTGTGCGCTGATGACATATTTCTTCCGCCAGCAGTACTGCCTCAATTATGACATGCAGCTCCTGTTTGTGAGCCTGGGGGCATCAGGAGCACCATGTGGGGCTGCATGTCTTTTACCAGGAACTCATCAGGGTCTGAAACAGTGTTGCCACCAAGCGAGGAGATGCAGAGGGGGTAGAGATGTTCTCTATCCAAGGGAGCGAGGAGGCTGCACCAGACAAACGTTTCAAAGGCAGTGAGACCAGGACCTGAGGACCTGGATGCAGTGCCGCCAAATGTTCAATGACCTAACGGAGTGGTCAAGGTCAGCAAATTCATCTTCAAAGTCCGTGTCCCACCAACAGCACCACTAGCCTCACACGCTGCTCAATGCACCACGCCCCCATCACCCACCTACCAACAAACTCCAGCAATCAGGACTCGTACACAAGAATATAAGGAAAAGGAACAGGAGTGGGCCGTATGGCCTCTCGAGCTGGTCCACCATTCAATAAGGTAATGGCTGATCTGATCTTGGCCTCAACGCCACATCCCTACCTGTTCCCCACAACCCGTGACTCCCCGTAGTTCAAGAATCTGTCTATCTCCATCTTAAATATATTCAATGACCCAGCTTCCACAGCTCTCTGGAATAGAGATTTCCGAAGATTCACGATTTTATTTCAGCACTGTGGCCAAGAGGACGCTGTGATGGTCAGTAACAGAGGGACGCTAAGGTGTGGGACTAATGTTGAAAGGGGATTGGGGATGTGGTCACTGGGACCACAGGTGGATGATTCGATCCCGGATATCCCGGCCAGAAAGTGGCTGTCTGGGTTGCCTCCTTCCTTCCACTTCCTCCTCCTCCCTTTGCGAGCAGAAGCTGGAAATCTGAAATAAAGACAGTAAATGCTGGAAATACTCAGCAGGTCAGACAGCAGCTTGAGCTAAAATGTTAATTCTGTCTCTCTCCATGGATGCTGCCTGACCTGCTGAGTATTTCCAGCATTCCCGGTCTTTCCAGGGACCTTTCTTTACCACCCAAGGCCTTGAACACGTCCAGCAGCACACCTTGCATTCCCTGCACACTGAAAAAATATTTAACATTTATTGCACCAAGCTACTACTTCCATAAAATATATTGTTTAAAACAGACCAGAGCTTAAATGCAAACATACCTGAAAGATGTGTGCCCCATTAAGAAGCACCAACAGCATCTGTGCAGGGCTGCTTCACGCCTGCTTTTCTGTGTGTGCTTAGGGCAGGGCCATATGGTGAGCGCAAACGCCCCACTTAACAGTCATGGCTCGAGCCAGGCATTGGTGTCACCATCTGACAATCCTCATTTTGAGGCGAGTGCTGTCAACGACAGCGGTAAGGCCCTTACCAAAATGGTGGATGACGTGTCCCGGGCCGCAAGCAAGGCGGCTGCGATTAGTTGAACAAAACCCTCTTATTGGCTGGTGCTTGTCCGGGGAAATTCTAGGCCAAAGAATCATAAGAACATAAGAAATAGGAGCAGGACTAGGCCATTTGGCCCCTCGAGCCTGCTCTGCCATTCGATAAGATTATGGCTGATCTGATAATGGGCTCAGCTCCACTTCCCTGCCTGCTACCCAGAACCCTTTACTGCCTTATCGTTCAAAAATCCGTCTGTCGCCACCTTCAATATATTCAATGACCCAGCCTCCACAGCTCTCTGGGGCAGAGAATTGCACAGATTTACAACCCTCAGAGAAGAAATTCCTCCACATCTCAGTTCCAAATGACCGACCCCTTATACTTAAACTCTGCCCGCTCGTTCTAGGTTCCCCTATGAGTGGAAACATCCTCACTGCATCTATCTTGTCGAGTCCCCTCAGAATCTTATATGTTTCAATAAGTTCACCTCTCATACTCTTTGGCGTTTACAAGAATATGTGGAACGGGCGTGGAAGTGGAGCTGAGTCCATGATCAGATCAGGCAAGATCTTATTGAATGGCGGAGGGGCCGTATGTCCTACTCCTGTTCCTATTTCTTATGTTCAGATTAACCTGCTCAACCTCTCTTCATAAGTCAGCCCCTTCATCTCAGGAATCAACCTCGTGAACCTTCTCTGAACTGCCTTCAGTGCAAATATATCCCTCCTTACATAAGGAGACCAAAACTGTACACAGTACTCTCGGTCTGGTCTCACCAATACCCTGTACAGATGTAGCAGGACTTCCCTGCTTTTATACTCCATCCCCTTGCAATTAAGGCCAACATTCCATTTGCTTCCTGATTACTTGCTGTATCTGCATACTAACTTTTTGTGTTTCATACACAAGGGCCCCCAGGTCCCTCTGTACAACAGCATTTTGTAATCTTTCTCCATTTAAATAATAATTTGCTCTTCTATTTTTTACACTCATTCCGTTCATCCAAGTTATTAATATAGATTGTAAATAGATGAGGCCCCAACACCGATCCCTGTGAAACCCCACTAGTTACTGGTTGCCGACCAGAAAATGACCCATTTATCTTGACTCTCTGTTTTCTGTTCGTTGGCCAATCCTCTAACCATGCTAATGTATTAGCACCAACCCCGTGTTCTCTTATCGTGTCCGGTATTCTTTTATGTGGTCCCTTATTGAATCCCTTCTGGAAATCCAAATACACCGCATCCACTTGTTCCCCCATATCCACCCTGCACATTACTTCCTCAAAGAACTCCAGCAAATGTGTCAAACATGATTTCCCTTTCATAAGTCCATGCTGACTCTGCTTGACTGAATTATGCTTTTCTAAATGTCATATTACTGCTTTCTTAATAATGGACACCAGCATTTTCCCAACGACAGATGTTAGGCTAACTGGTCTATAGTTTACTGTTTTCTGTCTCCTTCCTTTTTTAAATAGGGTCGTTATATTTGCGGTTTTCCAATCTGCTGGGACATCTCCAGAATCCAGGGAACTTTGGTAGATTTACATAGAAACAGAGAAAATAGGTGCAGGAGTAGGCCATTCAGCCCTTCAAGCCTGCATCACCATTCAATAAGATCATGGCTGATCATTCCCTTAGTACCCCTTTCCTGCTTTCTCTCCATATCCCTTGATCCCCTTAGCAGTAAGGGCCATATCTAACTCCCTCTTGAATATACCTAATGAACTGGCATCAACAAACCTCTGCGGCAGGGAATTCCACAGGTTAACAACTCTCTGAGTGAAGAAGTTTCTCCTCATCGCAGTCCTAAATGGCCTACCCCTTATCCTAAGACTGTGTCCCCTGGTTCTGGACTTCCCCAACATCGGGAACATTCTATCCACATCTAACCTGTCCAGTCTCGTCAGAATTTTATATGTTTCTATGAGATCCCATCTCATCCTTCTAAACTCCAGTGAATACAGGCCCAGTTGATCCAGTCTCTCCTCATATGTCAGTCCAGCCATCCCGGGAATCAGTCTGATGAACCTTCGCTGCACTCCCTCAATAGCAAGAACGTCCTTCCTCAGATTAGGAGACTAAAACTGAACACAATATTCCAGGTGAGGCCCGTGTACAACTGCAGTAAGGCCTCCCTGCTCCTGTACTCCAATCGCCTAGCAATGAAGGCCAACATACCATTTGCCTTCCTCACCGCCTGCTGTACCTGTATGCCAACTTTCAATGACTGATGAACCATGACACCCAGGTCTCGTTGCACCTCCCCTTTTTCTAATCTGCCACCATGTCTTCGCGTTTTTACCCCCAAAGTTGATAACCTCACGTTTATCCACATTATACTGCATCTGCCATGCATTTGCCTACTCACCTAACCTATCCAATTCACCCTGCAGCCTCCTAGCGTCCCTTTCACAGCTCACACTGCCACCCAGTTTAGTGTCATCTGCAAACTTGGAGATATTACACTCAATTCCTTCATCCAAATCATTGATGTATATTGTAAAGAGCTGGGGTCCCAGCACTGAGCCTTGCGACACTCCACTTGTCACTGCCTGCCATTCTGAAAAGGACTCATTTATCCCGTCTCTCTGCTTCCTGTCTGCCAACCAGTTCTCTATCCACGTCAGTATATTACCCTCAATACCAAGTGCTTTGATTTTGCACACCAATCTCCTGTGTGGGATCTAGTCAAAAGCCTTTTGAAAGTCCAAATACACCACATCCACTGGTTCTCCCTTGTCCACTCTCCCAGTTACATCCTCAAAAAATTCCAGATTTGTCAAGATTTCCCCTTTATAAATCCATACTGACTTGGACCGATCCTGTCACTGCTTTCCAATTGCGCTGCTATTTCATCTTTAATAATTGATTCCAACATTTTCCCCACTACTGATGTCAGGCTAACCGGTCCATAATTATCCACTTTCTCTCTCCCTCCCTTTTTAAAAAGTGGTGTTACATTAGCTACCCTCCAGTCCAAAGGAACTGATCCAGAGTCAGTAGACTGTTGGAAAATTATCACAAATGCATTCGCTATTTCTCGGGCCACATCCTTAAGTACTCTGGGATGCAGACTATCAAGCACCAGGGATTGATCGGCCTTCAATCCCATCAATTTCCCTCACACAATTTCCCGCCTAATAAGGATATCCTTCAGTTCCTCCTCCTCACTAGACCTTCTGATGCATTTCAACCAATGCATCCACTATCTCTGCAGCCACTTCATTTAAGAGCCTAGGATGCAGGCCATGAGGTACAGGGGACTTGTCCACCTTTAGTTCCATTATTTTACCGAGTAACTTTTTCTCTCGTGATAGTGATTGTTTTCTCACCCAGAACTTCAATACAAACTGTTCTTCAAAAGGGTTCCTGTTTAAGGATTCACGGATTTTGGGGGAAGGAAGGTCAGGGGTGGGGGTGCAGTAGGACATTGGCTGAAAGGTCTGATTCTGTGAGTAGGACTATGTCAAACTGGTGCTTGACTAGTCTGTGGGGCAGCTCTCCCACTTTTGGCACAAGTCCCCAGATGTTGGTGAGGAGGACGTTGCAGGGTCAGCACTGAGCCTGGGTCCGCTGTCCTAGCCGGTCCGAGCTGCTGTTATTCTGCCTGATTGGACGGTTATTATTAGAGACTCAGACCACAGCAGAAATCCCCCGTGCAAAAAAAACTGAAGAGATTGTCAGATCGGAAGAATGAAACTTCACCCACAGAGGAAGTGAAAGAGGGAGGTTGCCACAGCTGTACGTTTGTTAATGACGTGGGAGAAAACTGTGAACCGCGCTCACAGCCTAGAATCTTACAGCACAGAAGGAGGCCATTCGGCCCATCGTGCCTGTGCCGGCTCTTTGAAAGATTTACCCAATTAGTCCCACTCCTCCTCACTTTAAGAACATACGAAATAGGAGCGGGAGTAGGCCACACAGCCCCTCGAGCCTGCTCCACCATTTAATACGATCATGGCCAATCCGATCATGGACTCAGCTCCACTTCCCTGCCCGCTCCCCATAACCCCTTATTCCCTTATCGGTTATGAAACTGTCTATCTCTGACTTAAATATATTCAATGACCCAGCCTCCACAGCTCTCTGAGGCAGCAAATTCCACAGGTGTACAACCCTCTGAGAGAAGAAATTCCTCCTCATCTCAGTGTCCTCTACCGTAAAGACTGATACAAAATCTTTGTTCAGAGTTTCTGCCATCTCCATGTTCCTCATCACTAATTCCCTGGTTTTGTCCTCTCAGGGACCATCTTTAGCCACTCTTTTCCTTTTTATATACTGATAGAAACTCTTGCTATCTGTTTTTATATTTTGTGCTCGTTTACTTTCATCGTCTATCTTCCCTTTCTTAATCATTTTTTTAGTCATTCTTTGTTGGCTTTTAAAAGCTTCCCAATCTTCTGTCCTTCCACTAGTTTTGGCCACTTTGTATGCCCTTGTTTTTAATTGGATACCGTCCTTTATTTCTTTAGTTAGCCACGGATGGCTATCTTTTCTTTTGCACCCTTTCCTCCTCACTGGAATATATTTTTCTTGAGAGTTGTGAAATATCTCCTTCATATGTACGCCACTGTTCATCAGCCGTCCTACACTTTAATCTATTTTCCCAGTCCATTTTAGCCAACTCTGCACTCATACCTTTGTAGTCTTCTTTATTTCAGCTCAGTACGCTGGTTAGAGATCCACCTTTCTCACCCTCCATCTGAATTTAAAATTGAACCATGTTATCATCACTCAGTCCAAGGGGATCCTTTACTGGGAGATTGTTTATTAATCCTGTCTCATTATACAGGACCAGATCTAAGATAGCTTGCCCCCTGGTTGGTTCCATTACATACTGCTCAAGGAACCCGTCCCTTATGCACTCTATCAACTCTTCCTCAAGACTACCCTGACCAATTTGATTTATCCAATCAATGTGGAGGTTAAAATCACCCATAATTATTGCTGTTCCATTTTTACAAGCCCCCACTATTTCTTGGTTTATTCTCCGACCAACAGAGTTGCTACTGTTAGGGGACCTATAGACTATGCCCACCAGTGACTTTTTCCCCTTATTATTCCTTATCTCCTCCCAAACAGTTTCAACATCCAGATCATTTGAGCCAATATCATTTCTCACGATTGCAGTAATTCCATCCTTTGTCAACAGAGCTACCCCACCTACTTTACCTTTCTGTCTGTCCTTTCCGGATTGTCAAGCACCCCTGAGTATTTAGTTCTCAGTCCTGGTCACCTTGCAACCACGTCTCTGCAATGGCTATCAGATGATATTTATTTGTATCTATTTGTGCCATCAACTCAGCTATTTTGTTATTTAGGCAAAGAGCCTTTAAATTTGTTTTTTTATCCTTTTTATCTGCTTGTTTCCTCTCTCCTTCAAACTCACTTTCCTTATTTTTGCTTTCTAATTCCAGCTTTACTCCCCTCCCTACTGAATCTATTCTCTGGTTCCCATCCCCCTGCCAAGCTAGTTTAAACCCTCCCCAACAGCACGAGCAAATGCTCCACTCGTAGATATTGGTCCCGGCTCTGTTGAGGGGCAACCCGGTCGGCTTGTACAGGTCCCAATGCCTCAGGAAACTAAAGCATCCTGCCTGCACCATCTCTCCAGCCACGCATTCATCTGCTCTATCCTCCTATTTCTGTATTCACTAGCTCATGGCATCGGGAGTAATCCAGAGATTAGAGAATAATTAGAGATTAAAGATTCTGAGAGAAGAAATTCCTCCTCATCTCAGTTTTAAATGGGCGTCCACTTATTCTAAGATTAAGCCCCCTAGTTCTAGTCTCCCTTATCAGTGGAAACATCCTTTCTGCATCCACCTTGCATGGCCCCTCATAATCTTACATGTTTCGATAAGATCACCTCTCATTCTTCTGAATCCCAATGAGTCGAGGCCTAACCTACTCAACTTTTCTTCAAAAGACAACCCCCCTCATCTCTGGAATCAACCTCGTGAACCTTCTCTGAACTGCCTCCAAAGCAAGTCTATCCTTTCTTAAATATTGAAGCCAAAACTGCACGCAGTATTCCAGCTATGGCCTCACCAATACCCTGTATAACTGGAGCAAGACTTCCCTGCTTTTATACTCCATCCCCATTGCAATAATGGCCAAGATTCCATTGGCCTTCCTGATCACTTGCTGTACCTGCATACTATCCTTTTGTGTTTCATGCACAAGTACCCACAGGTCCCGCTGTACGGCAGCACTTTGCAATTTTTCTCCATTAGAATAATAACTTGTTCTTTGATTTTTTTCTGCCAATGTGCATAACCTCACACTTTCCAACATTATACTCGATCTGCCAAATTTTTGCCCACTCACTTTGCCTGTCTATGTCTTTTTGCAGGTTTTTTGTATCCTCATCACACATTGCTTTTCCTCCCATCTTTGTATTATCAGCAAACCTGGCTTGAAACCCCACATGAAACAGCCTTCCAGTCACAAAAACACCGTTGATCATTACACTTTGCTTCCTGCCACTGAGCCAATTTTGGATCCAACTTGCCACTTTTCCTTGGATCCCTGGGCATTTTACTTTTCTGCCATGTGAGACCTCACCAAAAACCTTGCAAAAGTCCATGTGTACGACATCAAAGATGCAAAACTCATCGACTTTCCATGTTATCTCCGCAAAAAATTAAATCAAGTAAGTCAGGCACGACCTTCCCTGAATAAATCCATGCTGACTGTCCTTGATTAATATGTCCCTTTCTATATGACAATTATTGTTTCCAATAATTTTCCCTCCACCAAGGTTCGGCTGACTGGCCTGTAATTACTCGGTCTATCCCGTTCTCACTTTTCAAACAAAGGTACACGTTAGCAGTCCTCCAGTCCTCTGGCACCACACCTGTCGCCAGAGTAGATTGGAAAATGATGGTCAGAGCCTCTGCTATATCCCCGCTTGCTTCTCTTAAAAGCCTGGGATACATTTCATCCGGGCCTGGTGATTTTTCTACGATCAAAGATGCTAAGTTCCTTAATACTTCTTCTCTCACTATGTTTATCTCATCTAATATTTCACACTTGTCCTCCTTAATTGCAATGTCTGCATCGTCCCTCTCTTCTGTGAAGACAGATGGAAAATATTCATTAAGAACCATTACCCCGTCTTCCGCCTCCACACACAGGGTACCTTTTTGGTCTCCAATAGGCCCAACTCTTTCTTTAGTTATCCTCTTGCTCTTTATGTATTTATAAAACATCTTTGAGTATTCCTTGATTTTACTTGCCAGTATTTTTTCATGACCTCTCTTTGCATTTCGAATTTCCTTTTTAATTTCACCCCTGCACTTTCTATACACCTCTGGGCTTTCTGTAGTATTTAGCTCTGGGTATCTGACATAAGCTTCCCTTTTTTGCCTTATCCTACCCTGTATGCCCTTTGCCATCCAGGGGGCTCTAGATTTGGGAGTGCCACCCTTTTCCTTTGTGGGAACATACTTGCTCTGAACCCTCACTATCTCCCCCTTGAATGCCTCCCACTGCTCTGACACTGATTTACCTTCAAGTAGCTGTTTCCAGCCCACTTTTGCTAAATCACCTCTCAGCTGAGTAAAATTGGCCTTTCCCCAATTGAGAACCTTTATTCCTGCTCTACCTTTGTCCTTTTCCATAACTACACTAAATCTAACTGAATTATAATCACGAGCACCACAATGCTCTCTCACTGATCTGCCTTCCACCTGCCCAGCTTCATTCCCGAAAACTAAGCCCAGAACCGCCCCCTCCCTTGCTGGGCTTGCTACGTACTAGCTGTAAAAGTTCTCCTGAATGCATTTGAAGAATTATGCACCCTCTATACCTTTGACACTGATTCCATCCCAGTTAATGTGAGGGGAGTTGAAATCCCCGACTATTGCTGCCCGATTGTTTTTGCACTTCTCAGCAAATTGCCGACATATTTTCTCTTCCATCTCCCTCTGACTGTTTAGGGGTCTATAGTACACTCCCAGCAGTGTGATCGCCCCTTTTCTGTTCATCATTTTAAACCATATGGCCTCATTTGATGATCCTTCAAACATATCCTCCCTCTGTCAGAAGTGCCGTCTTTCAGATGAGATGTTAAACCGAAGTCCCATCTGCCCTCTCAAGTGAACATGAAAGATCTCATAATCATTATTGGAAGGGCATGGGGGTTCTTCCCAGTGTCCTGGCCAATATTTATTCCACAACTAACATAGTTAAAGCCGATGATCTGGTCATGATCTCATTGCAGTCTGGGAGCTTCATAGAATCAGAGAAATTTACAGCATGAAAGGAGGCCATTCGACCCATCGTGTCTGCACTGGCCGGCAAAGATCTATCCAGCCTAATCACACTTTTCAGCTCTTGGTCCATAGCCCTGTAGGTTACAGCACTTCAAGTGTACATCCAAGTAATTTTTAAATGTGATGAGAGTTTCTGCCTCTACCACCCTTTCAGTCAGTGACTTCCAGACCCCCCACCCCCTCTGGGTGAAGATATTTCCCCTCAAATCCCCTCTAAACCTCCAAGCAATTACTTTAAAATCTATGCCCTGGTTGTTGGCCAATCTGCTTAAGGAAATAGGTCCGTCCTATCCACTCTATCTCGGCCCCTCATAATATTATACAACTCAATAAGGTCTCCCCTCAGACTCCTCTATTCCAAAGAAAACAACCCCAGCCTATCCAATCTTTCCTCATAGCTAAAATTTTCCAGTCCAGGCAACATCGTTGTAAATCTTCCTGTGTACAATTGCTTGTAAAGCACCTTGGGACATCCTGAGGTTGTGAAAGGCGCTATATAAATTCAAGGCTTTCTTTCATTGAAGTGGGAGGGCCCTGATCCTGACCCTCGGCCATTGTCGGCGCACTCTGACCTTCCAGGAGGTCACGGGAATATTGAGAGCAGTGACCCGGCCTGACCTCGGTACACTTAGGCTAATTGTAGTCTCTCCTTTGACCTCACCCCGGTATGATTTTGAGCATCAGCCATGGCTCAGTGCATTGCACTCTCGCCTCTGATTCAGAATGTTGTGGGTTCAAGTCCCACACCAGGCATTTGAGCACAAAAATCTAGGCTGACACTGCAGGGCAGTGCTGAGGGAGTGCAACACTGTTGGAGATGCCGTCTTTCACTTGAAATTTTAAACTGAGGCCTCGTCTGCCCTCTCAGGTAGATGTAAAAGATCCAATGCCCCTATTTTGAAGAAGAGCAGGGGAGTTCTCCCCGGTGCCCTGGTCAATATTTATCCCTCAACCAACATGACAAAAGAACAGATTATCAGGTCGTTATCACATCGCTGTTTGTGGGAGCTTGCTGTGCGAAGATTGACTGCCGTGTTTCCCACATTACAACAGTGACGACACTCCAAAAGTACTTCATTGGCTGAAAAGTGCTTTGAGATGTCCGATGGTTGTGAAAGGCGTAATATAAATGAGAGATTTTTTTTTAAAAACCTTAACATCAAACGCATTTATATTTATATTAAACTTATCAAGCGAGGCAAAGAAGATTAAGAATTAGTGTTGCTCGCTTCGAATGGTTAATCGCCATCCAGGAGTTCATTAACCCAGCTCTCCGTTATCAGATGTGAATTATCCCCACACGGAAACACCCACAGTGACACACACACACACACACTAATATACACCTATTAAACATCATTCTCCTCCCTTTCAGGCCGAGGGAAGACACCACCCACGCTGACCCTGCTGCCCCCTCCCCGGAGGAGGTCACGACCAAGGGCACTGCCACCCTGGTGTGCCTCGCCGATCACTTCTACCCCGATGCGGTGGAGGTGGAGTGGAAAAAGGACGGGGTGACCATTTCGGCCGGGGTCCAGACCAGCGACTACCTGCGAGCTTCGGACAACACCTACAGTGTCAGCAGCCTGCTGACCCTCTCTGGCTCCGACTGGGAGTCCAACGCCAGCTTCTCCTGCAGCCTCACCCACGAGAGCCTCTCCTCTCCCCTCAGCAAGGGAGTCAGGAGAGCAGAATGTGCGTAGTGTGTCAAGGACAGTCCGCGGGAGACGCAACTTTAAATAGAAAAGGGGGTGAGCAGGGAGGGCAAAGGTCATTATCAGCACTGCATTTCTACTCTCTTCCTTCTCGGGACTGGGTCAGGGAAAGCATCTGAGGGTCAGGGGGTAAGGCACATTATTGGGACAGTGTAGAGGGAGCTTTGCTCTGTATCTAACCCGTGCTGTACCTGCCCTGGGAGCGTTTGATGGGACAGTGTTGACTCGTGCTGCCAAGTAAAACCTCTCGAAAATGCTGAAGACTGTCAGCAGAGTAAAACTAATGTTAAACTATGAAGTGCCTCTTCAGTGAGCAGACCTTCTCCCTGCTCACCCTGCTGTTACAATTCAAGGTTTAGTCCCCGTTTGAAGGGACAGGATTCTCACGGTGTGGAGAAAATCCCCACAACTGTTTTAATAAAGCTGCATTCTCCCTGTGAATGTCTCCAGCTCGCTCTCGCTGGGCTGTTTATTCAAGTCTTGTTTCTGTAAATGTGAATCTGTAAAAGGCAATAAATGTGAAGAATATTCAGTCTGTGTCTGGCGAGTGCTTTGGAAATGTCCCACCTCCCCCTCAGCTGGATTGGCTGCATTTCAGTAAGTGTCTGTCCTGATTGGCTGAGTGGGCTGTCAATCATTGGCACGTCAGCAGGAGATTTGATTCAAAGCCAATTATCAATCATTTTAAAACGATCAATTTGACCTCAAACCCCTGGAGTGCACAAGATGAAATACAGAGACATTAAAAGCTGCTGGGATTAAACCATCCCAGTCTCATCATATCATCGGCAGTCCCTCGGAATCAAGAAAGACTTACTTCCATCCTGGAGTGAGTTCTTTTGTGGCTGAACAGTCCAATACGAGAACCACAGACTCTGTCACAGGTGAGACAGACAGTCATTGAGGGAAGGGGTGGGTGGGGACAGATTCGCCGCACGCTCTTTCCGCTGCCTGCGCTTGGTTTCTGCATGCTCTTGGCGACGAGACTCGAGTTGCTCAGCGCCCTCTCGGATGCACTTCCTCCACTTAGGGTGGTCTTGGGCCAGGGACTCCCAGGTATCAGTGGGGATGTTGCACTTTATCAGGGAGGCTTTGAAGGTGTCCTTGTAGCATTTCCGCTGCCCACCTTTGGCTCGTTTGCCATGAAGGAGCTCCGAGTAGAGCACTTGCTTTGGGAGTCTCGTGTCTAGCATGCGGACTATGTGGCCTGCCTAGCGGAGCTATCGAGTGTGGGCAGTGCTTCAATGCTGGGGATGTTAGCCTGACTGAGGACGCTGATGTTGGTGCGCCTGTCCTCCAGGGGATTTGTCGGATCTAGCAGAGACATCGTTGGTGATATTTTTCCAGCAACTTGAGGTGTCTGCTGTACATGGTCCATATCTCTGAGCCATATTGGAGGGCAGGTATTACTACAGCCCTGTAGACCATGAGCTTGGTGGCAGTTTGGAGGGCCTGGTCTTCAAACACTCTTTTCCTCAGGCGACCGAAGGCTGCACTGGCGCACTGGATGCGGTGTTGGATCTCGTCGTCGATGCCTGCTCTTGTTGATTGGTGGCTCCCGAGATATGGGAAGTGGTCCACGGTGTCCAGGGCAGCGCCATGGATCTTGATGACTGGGGGCAGTGCTGTGTGATGAGGGCAGGCTGGTGGAGGACCTTTGTCTTACAGATGTTTAGCGTAAGGCCCATGCTTTCGTACGCCTCAGTAAATACGTCGACTATGTCCTGGAGTGCGGCCTCTGTATGTGCGCAGATGCAGACATCGTCCACATACTGTAGCTCGACGACAGAGGTTGGAGTGGCCTTGGATCTGGCCTGGAGACTGTGCAGGTTGAACAGCTTCCCACTGGTTCTGTAGTTTAGTTCCACTCCAGAGGGGAGCTTGTTGGCTCTCACTCTGCACACTGGGGTTGTTGGGGCTGCCCCCGATGGTGGGATCGTACTGTGCACTATGTGCTGACTGCTCGGAGCAATCTGGGGGCAGGAGGCCACAGTCACAATGTTGCATTCTCTCTCCTTAACGGGTGGCTCATGGCAGCAGCACAAAACTGTACCAAGTGAGGCCTCAGCTTAGGGAGAGGAGCAGTCAGTGTATCACCGTGTACATGTCGCTGAGTGTTCGTGTGACTTACCCAGCACCGCCTGTAGGTGTGTGTGTGTGTGTGACTGTTACCCAGTACCGCCTGAAGGTGTGTGTGTGTGTGTGCAAGACTGTTACCCAGGAGAGGGGAGACCGGGCCGGGGGAGGGTGGGCTTTATCGGGGGCTGACTGTGCGTGGAACGGGGGGAGCGGAGTGATCGGGGGGTGGGGGGGATCATGGGGGTCACGGGGAGGCCAGGGGCTCTGGGGGGGACTGGGTGCTGGGTATCGAGTGGGGGGGATCCTGTTGGGACTGTGGGGTCGGGGAGGGGTCTCGGGGACCAGCAAACCAGCCAGTCACCACTCTGCACACACTCTGCTCCCTCTGTGTCTCAGTCCAATGTTGCAGTGGGCAGTTCAGGATCTGAGGCTCAGGCTGGTTCTCCGGCACCATCAGCACCCTGTTGGGTAAGGGTATTACGGATTAAGAACATAAGAAATAGGAGCAGGAGTCCATTTGGCCCCTCGAGCCTGCTCCACCATTCAATGAGATCTTGGCTGATGTGTTCGTGGACTCAGCTCCACTTCCCTGCCTGCTCACCATAACCCTTTATCCACTAATTGTTCAAAAATCTGTCTATCTCTGCCTTAAAAATATTCAATGACCCAGCCTCCACAGCTCTTTGCGGCATGAGAATTCCACAGATTTGTAACCCTCTGAGAGAAGAAATTCCTCCTCATCTCAGTTCTAAATAGGCGACCCCTTATTCTGGAACTATGCCCTCTAGTTTTAGTTTCCTCTATGAGTGGAAATATCCTCTCTGCATCCACCTTGTCAAGCCCCCTCATTATATTATATGTTTCGATAAGATCAACTCTCATTCTTCTGAACTCCAATGAGTATAGGCCCAACCTACTCAACAAGTCTTCATAAGTCAACCCCCTCAGCTCCAGAATCAACCTAGTGGGCCTTCTCTGAACTGCCTTCAATGAAAGCATATCCTTTCTTAAATATGGAGACCAAAACTGCACACAGTACTCCAGGTCTCACCAATACCCTGTACAATTGTAGCAGGACTTCCCTGCTTTTATACTCCACCCGCCTTGCAATAACAGCCAACATTCCATTTGCTTTCCTGATTACTTGCTGCATTCTAAATTTTTGTGTTTCATGCACAAGGACCCCCAAATCCCTCTGTACTGCAGCAGTTTCAATTATTCTCCATTTAAAAAATAATTTGCTTTTCTATTCTTTCTGCCAAAGTGGATAACCTCACATCTACCTGGCCTGCTACCTTCAGGTATCTGTGGACAGATCCCTTTGTTCCTATAAACTTCTCTGTATCCTACAATTTAATGTGTATTCCCTTGCCTTGGTAGCCCTCCCCAAATGCATTACCTCACACTTCTCTGGATTAAATTCTATTTGCCACTGTTCTGCCCACCTGACCATTTTATTGATATCTTCCTGCAGTCTACAGCTTTCTTCTTCATTAACAGCCACACGGCCGATTTTAGTATGATCTGCAAACTTCTTTATCATGCCCCATACATTCAAGTCCAAATCATTGATATATACCACAAAAAGCAATGACCTTGTACTGAGCCTTGCGGAACCCCACTGGAAACAGCCTTCCAATCATTAAATCACCAACCATTACCCTTTGCTTCCTGCCTCTGAGCCAATTTTGGATCCAACTTGCCACTTTGCCCTGGATCCCAAGGGATTTTACTTTCATGACCAGTCTGCCATGTGGGACCTTACCAAAAGTCTTGCTAAAATCTTTATACACTACATCATATGCACTGCCCTCATCAACCCTCCTTATTACTTCCTCGATGAATTCAATTAAGTTAATCAGACACGATCTTTCCTTAACAAATCCATGCTGACTTTCCTGGATTAATTTGTGTCTTTCTAAATGAAGATTTATCCTGTCTCTCAGAATTTTCTCCAATGACTTTCCCACCATGAGGTTAGGCTGACTGGCCTGCAATTACTCGGTCTATCCCTTTTTCCCTTTTTAAACAAAGGTACAACATTAGCAGTCCTCCAGACCTCTGGCACCACACGTGCAACCAGAGAGGATTGGAAAATGTTGGTCAGAGCCTGTGCTATTTCCTCTTTTGTTTCACTTATCAGCTTGGGAAACATTTTATCAGGACCAGGGGATTTATCCACTTTCACAGCTGCTAAGCCCCTTAATACTTCCTCTCTCACAATGTTTATTTCATCTAATATTTCACACTCCTCCTCCCTGATTGCAATGTCTGCATCGCCCCTCTCTTTTGTGAAAACAGACGGAAAGTATTCATTAAGAAACATATCCACATCTTCTGCCTCCACACACAGATTACCTTTATGGTCTCTAATAGGCCCGACACTTTCTTTAATTATCCTCTTGCTCTTAATGCATCTTTGGGTTTTCCTTGATTTTACTTGCCAAAATGTTTTCATGCTCTCTCTTTGCTTTCCTAATTTCCTTTCCAATTGCACCCCTGCACTTTCTATACTCCTCTAAAGTTCCTGCAGTATTGAGCCCTCAGTATCTGTCATAACTCTCCCTGTTTTACTTTATCCTACACTGTATATCCCTTGACATCCATGGGCCTCTAAATTTGTTAGTCCCACCCTTTTTCTTTAAGGGAACAGACTTACTCTGAAACCACAGGATTTCCTCCTTGAATGCCTCCCACTGCTCTGACACTGATTCACCATCAAGTAGCCGTTTCCAGCCCGCTTTGGCCAAATCTCATCTCAGCTCAGCAAAATTGGCTTTTCCCCAATTGAGAATCTTTATTCCTGGTCTATCTTTGTCCTTTTCCATAACTACACTAAATCTAACTGAATTATGATCACAGGCACCAAAATTCTCTCCCACTGATACCCCTTCCACCTGCCCCTCTTCATTCTGCAAAACCAAGTCCAGAACCGTCCCCTCCCTTGTTGGGCTTGTTACATACTCATTGATAAAGTTCTCCTGAATGCATTTAAGTGTGATCCAGTCCAGAGGGTTCCCACGCAGAAGATGCAATCACGAGTGACTGCTTAGCCAATCAGGTAGGTAGTTCACAGGTTCCCATTAATAGCACTAAGACTCGCGTATCTACCAGTTCTCAGTGCTATTAATGGGGACAAAACCAAACACACAAAATAATAAAAAAATAAAAAATAGACCACACATACTTAAAATTATTTGAAATTAAAGTTATTATGGTCTTATAGAAATAAAATATTTTCCCGATTGCTAAAAAAGTTTTTAAAATTATGGTAATAAACTTACTGTAGTGGGGAGGTTTTTGAACAATAAACTATGTGTCTATAATGTTATTTTACAATTGTTTCTGTATGTTTTAAAACACTTACGCCTGTAAAAGTAGGCTATGATTTTTGAGGACATTTGCTGGGAAAGATATGGGTAAATAGTCCCATCTTGCCCGTACAAATGTCCTCGCTCATGATCTGGCTATGATCTCTCCAGCTCCAGCTTGACAGATCGGAAAAGCAGGTTTTCAGTGCATGCGCATTGCACGCTGAAAACTGGCTTTTCCGATGCCTTCCCGGGTCCATAGAAACCACGTACGGGCCCCGGGACGTCAGAATTTCCACCTCAATATCGTTCTCTCAATTGTCTATCTGTGCTCTCAGCTCATCTGCAATATTCCCTATACTCCTTGCATTGAAGTATACACCATTGAGCAATGCCAACCATCTTTGCTGTCTATTTTCTGGGCTTTGTTTCCTCTGTCTTCCAAATTCACTTTCTACTTTTCTGCTTTCAAATTCCAGATTTGCTTCTCTCCCCACTGAATCTATTCTCCGGTTCCCATCCCCTGCCAAGCTAGTTTAAACCCTCCCCAACAGCACTAGCAAATCTCCCGCGAGGATATTGGTCCTGGCTCTGTTGACGTGTAACCCGTCCGACTTGTATAGGTCCCACCTCCCCGAGAAATGGTCCCAATTTCTCAGGTAACTAAAGCCCTCCCTCCTGCACCATCTCTCCAGCCATGCATTCATCTGCTCTATCCTCCTATTTCTGTACTCACTAGCACGTGGCACCGGGAGTAATCTGGAGATTACTACCATTGCTGTGTTGCTTTTTAATCTAGCTCCCGAAACTCTGCCTGTAGGACCACATACTTCTTTCTACCTATGTCATTGGTATCGATATGGACCACAATCTCTGGCTGTTCACCCTCCCCCCTCAGAATGTACTGCAGCCACTCAGTGAAATTCTGGACCCTGGCACCAGGGAGGCAACATACCATCCTGGGGTCACGTCTGTGGCTGCAGAAATGTCTGTCTGTTCCCCTAACTATCGAATCCCCTACCACTATTGCTCTTCCACTCTTCTTCCTCCCCCCTGTGCAGCTGAGCCACCCGTGGTGCCGTGGACTTGGCTCTGGCTGAACTTCCTGGAGGAACCATCGCCCCCACCAGTACTCAGAACACAATACTGGTTGGAGAGTGAGTTTGACTCAGGGGACTCCTGCACTACGTGCCTGGACCTCCTCTTCTGTCTGGTGGTCACCCATTCCCTCTCTGCCTGCACACTCTTAAGCTGCGGGGTGGCCACCTCTAGAAACGTGCTATCCACGAAGTTCTCAGCCTCGCGGACGCACCGCAGTGACTCCAGCCGCCGCTCAATCTCCGAAACGCGGAGCTCGAGTTGCTGTAGCTGGTGACACTTCCTGCACATGTGGTCGTCCAGGCCACGAGAAGTGTCCAGGACTTCCCACATGGCACAGGATGTGCTCTCCACGGGACAGAACTGCCCTGCCATGCCTCTATTTAATAGACTAAGGACTAACTTAGCAGAAATAAATTTAAAACTAAAAAAAAAAAGCAAATAATGGCCTAGCCTACATCATTCTGGCCATAATTTCTGGATTTGTTCACCCCACTGAGGGCGAACACCGTCGATGGGCCATTAATGAGCCTTAAGTTTCCAGCTCAGTCAGCTGTGGCTCAATGGGCAGCACACTCACCTCTGAGTCCGAAGGTCCACTCCAGAATAGGAGGATAGAATAGATGAATGCGTGGCTGGGGAGATGGTCCACTCCAGGGACTCTCAGAAATCCACACTGACAGTCCCAGTGCAGAACTGAGGTAGTGACGCACTGTCGGAGGGGCCGTCTTTCAGGCGAGAGGTTAAACCAAGGCCCCATCTGCTCTCTCAGGTGGGCGTTAACGATCCCATGCCAATGTTTTGAAGAAGAGCAGGGGAGTTCTCCCCAGTGTCCTGGTCAATATTTATCCCTCAATCAACATCACAAAAACAGACTGAGGATGAAATTCCCCCGCTGTGTGCCTGCCATTAGTGGCTCCGGAGGGCGCTTACGGGGTGTGACAGTGTTTTCCCCGAGGGTATGGAGTGGCGGTGGAGGGGGGAGCTACCCGCGCGATTTAGCAGAGACGCGAAACGGAGAATGCCCCGTGAGCCGTGTCCGCACCAGGCCTGCGGGTCACGAACCGGGCCGCATTTCACTCACGGGGTGAAAGTTACAGGCGGTGCGCGCCTCTGCGCCCCGACATTTGTTTTGGACAACTAACCGGTCGGGCCTTTCTATGCCGATGTGACGGGGTCAGTGCCGCGATGGTGCAGCCTGACACTGGCCCCTGAGCCCGCCCCCAGGGGAAATGCTGTACACCACATTGCACTCCACTTCCTGTCAGGGGCTGTGACCCCAATTTCGCTTCCGGGGCGTGACTTCGGCATGGAAAAGTTACCGCCCCAACCGGGGCGATACGCAATTTGGGCCCAAAGTAACTTGTGGGAGCTTGCTGTGCACAAAATGTCTGTCGTGTCTCCTCCATTACCGCAGTGACTACACTTCAAAAGTACTTCATTGGCTGTAAAGCGCTTTGGGATGTCCTGAGGTGGTGAAAGGCGCTATATAAATGCAAGTCTTTCTTTCCAATTCAGCTCTACATCTTTGAAACCCAAACCCACAGACAGTGACGGACAGGTAAAGACCCTGTGGTCCATCCAGCCCGTCCCACACAATTGTGATACCTTGTGTATCACAGTATAGACTCTCCACCCCACCCAAAACTACCTGACCTCCTGGGAGAGGCAAAAAACCAGGGAAAAAACCCATTGGGGGAAATAAATCTGGGAAACTCCTCTCCAGCCCCGCCCCCAGGCGATGGAAACTAGTCCAGGAGGTCACTGTGGCCCTGAATTCCCTGCAGTAACTACCTTCTGTAAGTGGTGATCTCCGCACCGGCCACAAACAGGTCCTGCTCTCGCTTAGGTACAGCTCATGGATTTAAAATTACAAGCTTTCCCAACAGTGTCAAGTGCTGCAAATACTGTGTTACATTATCAGGGTTATATTCTCACTGTCTGTCATTGTCACAACACTCGCTATATAAATGCAAGTTGTTGTTGTGTTCAGGGGCCGTTGTATCTGGCTCAGGCTTCTTATCCATCCCCCCTTCCCTTCCCCCTCCATTGGGGGCCGTGCCTTCAGCTGCCTGGGCCCTAACTCCCTGCTCCCTAAACCTCTCTGCCACTCCACCCCTCTCCTCTTTTAAGACCTCCCTTCAAACCCAATCTGTGACTGAGCGTTTTGATCACCCTCCCAGCCCCTCCCCCTTTGGCTCAGCACCACTTTGACCAGATTACGCCTCTGTCAGCTGCTTCGGGATGTTGTTCTAATGTTCCAGTTACTGTAGCAATGCAGGTTGTTGCTGCCGTTCCTGGCTGTCTCTGTGTGGATATACCCCGTGCACCGAGCTCCGCGGTGAGGCCTCCCACAGTGAATGGCCTGCCGATGCTCACTGCAGTGCAGAGTGGCTTCTGACCCCCAATCGGTCTGAGACACCGCCTCACGAGCGGACGAGGAGATACCTGCTGAGATCCACCATCAAATGTCACGTGGGGAACTGGAAATTATTCTGCAAACCTGACTGGAGGTTTGGTCCAAACGCGTTTTACAAACCAATCAATTGAGTGACACAGAAATTGTCCAAAAATTTGGTCTTTTCAGAACCAACATCGCCCCCTTTTGGTATGAAGACAACACTGCCAATTTCCCTCACAATTTGACTGAGCTGCAATTTTCAATGTCTCCTTACGTGGCTCGCTGTCAATCTTTATTCTATAACGCTCCTGTGAAGTGCTTGGGGAGTTTTACTGTGTTAAAGGTGCTGTATAAAAGTTGTTGTTGTTGTTTGTTCTGAGTTAGCTGTTCCAACTGAGGTCGGGATATGACTCACAGCTCAGACTGTGCGGCATCCAGTGATGCAATGTTGTATCGTGGGTTCAAGCCCCACTCTAGGGACCTGAGTGTAAAATAAAGACATACACTACTGTGCAGTCCTGAGGGAGTGCTGCACTGTCAGAGGGGCAGTACTGAGGGAGTGCTGCACTATCGGAGGGGCAGTACTGAGGGAGTGCTGCACTGTCAGAGGGGCAGTACAGAGGGAGTGCTGCACTGTCGGGGCAGTACTGAAGGAGTGCCGCACTGTCAGGAGGGCCAGTACTGAGGGAGTGCTGCACTGTCAGAGGGACAGTACTGAGGGAGTGCTGCACTGTCAGAAGGGCAGTACTGAGGGAGTGCTGCACTGTCAGAGGGGCAGTACTGAGGGAGTGTCGCACTGTCAGAGGTGCAGTACTGAGGGAGTGCCGCACTGTCAGAGGGGCAGTACTGAAGGAGTGCCGCACTGTCAGAGGGGCAGTACTGAGGGAGCGCTGCACTGTCAGACGGGCAGTACTGAGGGAGTGCTGCAATGTCAGAGGCGCAGTATTGAGGGAGTGCCGCACTGTCGGAGGTTCAATACTGAGGGAGTGCCGCACTATCGGAGGGGCAGTACTGAGGGGGTGCCGCACTGCCAGAGGGGCAATATTGAGGGAGTGCCGCACTATCGGAGGGGCAGTACTGAGGGGGTGCCTGTAGGTGGTTTTCTCGGGCGTAACGTAAATGCACCTCCTACTACAAGTTCTGGACGATAGGGATTATATGGACAGATCAGACTCACATTTTTCAGGCTCAACCAAATAAGATTAACAACACCACTCATAAACAGTGCAAAACAGTACAACCCTGGCTTGTCCAATAAGCCCTGCCGTGTTAAGTTACCACGGCTTAATAAAAGAACCCTCCCGTGAAATAAACTAACACAGGACCCCCCCCCCAGCACTAAACCCCTTGGGTTTGGTTGGGACTTACAATCACCCCCTCACACAGCTAAGTGGTCTTGTGGATGTGTAGGCGCAGGCAATATGCTCACCCTGATTGCCCGTTGTCTTGCTTGCAGCTTCTTCCTGAACGTCTCACTCCTGGGCTTTTTCCTGGGCTTTTCTGGAGCTTTTACCGGAGCTTTTTCCTGGGCTTTTTCCGGAGCTTTTTCCATAGCGTTCTTCCACCTGAGCTGGAGTTTGTTGCAAAGTGGCTCCTTATATCCCCAAAACTCATCACTTCTTCCGCCCGCCAATACTGACCGATGGATTGACTCCGGTGATCTGTCTGGACCCCTCCTCCCCCCCCCCCCCTCCCCCCGTGGCCTGGAGCGGCTCATAGCCTTTGAAATGTTTGTGAAAAATGATATTTTGTTTTGCCGCTCCCAGGCCTTGCATCTGGAGAGACAATGGGTGCTGATTACTGGATGTCTGTCGTTTCCTGAGTTGATGACCCCCATTAGCAGGTAATGGGTTTCGATCACAAACCGATCTTGCTTAACCGGCTTATCTCCTGGAAGACAATGGGCCGGCCATTTCCTGCCTTGGACCAGTTTGGGTTGGGACTGAGTCGTGACTGTGCTTTAATAATGTGAGGGCACAGTGTCTCTGAGTTACCTCTCGGGGTATTGTTCCCAGGAATCACTTTAGATGGTGATGACATCAATAAGCCTGGGTTCCCTGTTACGCAGCCTGTCAGTGTGAAATGTCCGGTTGTATATGAATGCAGCTTAGTGCCACCCCCACAAGCTCGCCAAACAGCACAGTTCTTTCTTGGGATTTGGATTTAAGGATTTAAAGTATTGTTGATAGAAATGTCCAGAAAGCTGATGATATTTTGTCACCAAAACCAGAAATATCTCGATTCCGTCATCTTCTGCTGCGGGAGGTGCATTGTGGGTCCATTACTGATCAATTACACCCAGGCTCCCGTTTCTTCTGATTTCCTGATTAAGACCGTTCTCTGAGCGCTTTTTCCCTCCACAGGTCGGGCTTTCGTTATTTGCATATATATACAGTTCGTTCCGCATTATCGAGTGCCCCCGGTTAAAATCTCTCCTGTTGGGGCACCTTGCGGCTCGCGGCCGGTGAGTAAGGAGGCGTCCAAGGCGCCCTAGGCCGTGGTATCTGACTGTTTCTCCTTACTGTCCCGCCCTCTGGGTCATCATCATCGTCCTACACCATGGGAGGAAGACCCGTGTCCACCAGGCTCATTATCGTGCCCTGGTTTCTCTTTGCCTTTGTCTTCCCCCCTCCTTGGGGTTAAACAACTTGCATTGGTTGATATGGCAGCATTTTGTATGTTTCGGGAGTCTGACTGCATATACCATGGGGCTGGCCTTATCTACGATGTTATAAGGCCCCATGTACAGTGGCTCGAATGCCCCCACTCGAGCACAGTTCCTGAACATTACCTGGTCTCCCACCTTCCACTCGTGGCTTCTCCGGGGCTCAAGTAGCAACCGATGTTTCCCGGTGCTGGTTCCCCAGGTTACTGGCTGCCTGCCAGTGAATCTGTTTTAAAACATCAAACAGATTCTGGACAAACCTGTCCCGGTTTACCTCGCGGTCATGAGCTCATGTGCTGTAGGGTGTTGGTTTTCCACTCTACTCTGATTCATAGACCTCGGGAATTACAGGAAGGACTCCATGTAATGCAAAGTTTAGGCTTAAACCCAACTGTTAGTTTATTACACAAAAAACAATTAAACATTACAGAACAAGTCTTCTTAGAGATTGACCGAAGACATACAATCGCCCATCCAGCCAGTTGCTACTGTTGTCCATTGTCGGCTCGTGGAGCGAGGGAAGGTGTTGTGGCCCTGCTGCTGCTTCGTGGCTGTAGTTCATTGACCTGCTGGTTTGAGATGTTTCTTCGACCTGTTCTTCCTCTCTCTGAACCTTTGTTCTCAGCTCTTACAGATATATCCATTTGATTATACACATCTCCTGCTCGGCTGCCTTTCAGTTAATGCAGCTGGATGAGCCTCGATGGCTGTGGTGATGGGTCTGGATCTGTTCGGATGGCCACAATTCACACATGGAATCGACGGGGCAAAAGATAACTCCTTATCTTTTGTGCCCCGTTATCCAAGAATGCATGCCTTGTGGGATCCTTTGTTGTCCTGGGTTTTCGCAGACTTGGAGTCTCCAGAGGGAACTGGTTTTCCCCTCCGGCCAATGAATCCATGGGCTGCTCTGCTTGATTGTATCAAACCCTTTGTCTCGATGTTAATCGGGTCTCACTCCTGACCCCAGAAATCACATTAATCAGTGATCAATCATCACCTTCCCCAGGCTGGTGCTCTTTCTCCTGCCCAACAGTCCCAAAGGTTTTCTTTTCAGCCATTTTAGTCCATGGCCTCTTGCTGTGCCTCGATCATGAAACATATAACCCTTACACTTCCCCCTTTAATATCTCTTGTTATAAACTCAGAGACATTACTCTAGGTGACTTCTTCTTCTTTCCCTTGAGCTCTTTTGGGTGTATTGCAGTCTTCAGTCAAATCTCCACATTACATACTTTTTACAACAAAACAATGTTTGGCCTTAATCCATCTGACTTCAGTTTATACTTTTACAAACACTTGCGCCTTGGTTGATTTTAATAACCTTTCAAGATTCCCTTCCCTCATCTTTTGCTTTAATTAACAGGACAAGACGAATAGATACAACACTATTACCAACTGTACAATTACTAACAAGTGTGATACAATTCGAACCCAGGAGGGGATCTCAATATTGAGTCCCACATCCCACTGTGGAGGGGCAATCATTTCCTCAATTTCCGCCCTTACTTTTTCATTCTTTTGTTGTAACGTGTAATAATGTTTGTGGGACAACTCGATGTTCTTTAACAGTTCAGTCAAATGTTTGGGTAACGGTGGGATATAGTATCCAACACGCGATATGTATCCCTGGAGGTTCGTAACGTATCATTGACTGTAATATGGATATGTTTGTGGTCTGAGATAGGAATTATTCTTTCTTGTGCTACTTGTGCCTCAACCTGGGGTTTGAAACAAAAGGAAGAATCTTTCAGCATTTTAGGGAGAGGTTTTAATCTGCTTGCGATCAGTTCGGTCGCATTGACTGCCTTTGGTCAAGGTCACACAGGAATCAAAACCCTGCGTCCAATTCATTCCTGACCCAGAATTCTGCCATTGTCATTTAAAAACAATCCCCACACCTCCCCTGCACTTGTGGCTAGATCCAACCACACAGACATAAATCCCTTGTTCCTCCTTCCACCACTTTTCCCAACACAATTTCACCCCTTCTCTTGTTCCTCTGCTCCACCTGTTTGAGTTATTACCCAGTTTCTCCCATTCTGTGGATGCATTAACTTTTCCCCTGACTGTTTTCTGTAACCACCACCACCCTTCCATGGGGGTAATCCCTTTACATTCCAGACAAACTCGTCTCCCCTCTCTCACCCGTACATTCCTGGTCGTGATGTTTAGCCTGGGGCAGGACACTGACACCTCCCCAAGTTTACCCTCGGTTTGTCTGGAGTACTTGGTCGAATTTGACCCTAACCACCCTGGCCAGCTCCCAGTGTGAGCATAGGTGTTTGTGCCCTTGTTGCTCCGTATGGCTCCCCCTTGAGTTACAGTGGGGCCGGTTCCTCCCATACACCCGTGTGTAAGGAATGTCTCGGTGTCTCCCCGATCTCCCAATCCTTTAATAATAATGGCCATCCACAGGCCTATCCACAACATCCACCTCCTCTCGTACCCTTGGCTCGATTCGCTCCTATAAAGACAAAAATGAAAGAAATACTTTTGCTCTGTGGGGCCTCCCCCTCACAGGTCCTTCTTCAGTTATTCACAAATGTACATAACTCCTTTTTACAATCACTGCTTCCCTCTCCTTTTATCCCGATGCTTGGGCTTACAGAGGCTCGGGGGTGGAGATGGAGGAGGTGTCCAGGGCACCCTAGGTCACAGTACCTGACCACTCCACCTTACTGCTCCGTCCCTTACTTCTCCATCCTCATCATCCCACAGTATTGGTGGGAGGCTTACACTGATCAAACTCATTATTGTTCCAGGGGCCTTGGCCCGCTTTTTACTTTTCTCTCCGGGGTTGTACAGCTGACACTGGTTTATATGGAACCATTTTATATGTTTTGGCAGCTGGATCGTGTACACCATAGGGCTTGCCTTGCCTACAATGCTATATGGTCCTTTGTACAATGGTTCAAATGCCGCTATTCTGGTATAATTCCTGACCATTACCTGATCCCCTACCCTCCATTCCTGTGTAACCCAGGGTTCCAGCAGCAGTTTATCCTGCTGGTGCTGCCTGCCCATATTGTGAGCTTCTTCCCAATGCAGCCCCTTCAGAGTACCATACAGATCTCTGACAAACCTGTCCCATGTGATCTCTTTAACCTGCGTTTCAGTCAGGACTGGTGCTAGGATATGGGTCGGGGCCCTCATTAGTCTCCTGTCATCATCACATGTGGGGAGTGTCCCGTACTCTTAGAGAGACTGGCTCGGTGGCTCATCAGTATTCGGGGTAGGGTCTCATCCCATTTCTTCGGGGTATCTCCTATCTCCTTCCTAAGCCTCTCTTTTAAGGTCCGGTTTGTCCTCTCCTGGATCTAACGATTGGGGGTTATACGCCACATGCCATTTCCCCTGTATCCCTAACAGCTTTAGGGTGGCCTGCATTACTGCTCCGGTGAAATGACTCCCTTGATCTGATTCCACTATCAGGGGCAGTCCCCATTGAGAAAATACTTCTCGCACCAGAACCTTTGCTGTGACTATCGCGGTGGCCGCCCGACATGGAAAAGCTTCAACCCATTTTGTAAAGAGATGTATTAACACCAAGCAATATTTATTGCCTCTGCCTGAGGTGGGCAGTGGCCCAATGGAATCTATCTGTATAGACTGCCATGGCACCTCTACCCTCCTCGTGTGTCCCAACGGAGCCTTCCTCGGTGGGGGTGTGGATTGTTTGTGGCACATACCAGACAATTCTGGCAATAATCCCTGACATCACTTCTAAGCCCGGGCCACCATCCCACGGCTTCTACTTTATTCCACATTGTTTCTGGCCCTGGATGTCCAGCTCCTGGACCCACATGCACCAGCTGCAAGAATTCTTCCCTGCATTGCCCTGGCACGATCCAACTATCTCCTTGAACAATATTCCTTGCTTTACTGCTATGTCTGCAGCTCCCAAAGTTCCCGCTACAGACTTCCCATCCATCTTGTCCCTTATCGCTGCTCTAAGGTCTGCATCCCGTAGCTGAGCCTGTTTTAAATCAGGCGGCAATGGGACTTCTTTGGGCCCCTCTCTGCCTGTTACAGCCATGATCTGTCCACAGTGACATGGGTCCCAAGGTGTCCCTTCTCCTGCCCCTGTTTTAGCCAGTGTGTCTGCTTTCTCATTCCCTTCCCACTTCGGCTCTGTTTTAGAGTGTGCTTTGACCTTTTGGATGTAGTCACCCTTCTGGTACGTACCCGTGACATCCAAAATGACTTTTAACAATGGAACCATCACCAACCATTTTCCATCTGAGGGCTTAAACCCTCGCCTCGCCAATATGGCTAAATACTCTGTACAGGAGTTAGAAATGAACATGGAGTCTGAACATATCATACAGGGAGTTGGGAATTCGTTCGGGTGTGTGACTACATACGCTACTGCTGCTAGCTCGGTCTGCTGCGTACTTAAAGTGTTGGGGATTTTATGGCTTTCTCCATCACTGCCTCTGGATCGTAAATCCCACAGCCTGTCTTCTCTCTCTGTTTATTACTGAACTGGACCCATCTACATAGACGTCCCTGCCTGTCAGGTGTTCTCCTGCTCAGAATCCCACATCTACATCCCACACTCCTTCCACTGAACACACATGAGCTGTCCCCGGATAAACCAGGCTCGGGGCCTCTCGACCTTCAGGTCGAACTGAGTAAGCAACAATGTCCAGCGGGCAATCCTGTTACTGCTCACTGTCCCATCTTTCATTCTACCATCCAGTAACATTTGTGTTGTGGTGTGACAGGTCAGTAAAGTTACTGTAGCTAACCCTGTGAGCGACCGAAAATGCTTCACTGCCCAACATATTACTAACAGATGTCGTTCGCAATTCGAAAAGCTCTTTTCTACTTCGGTGAGAACTCGGGAGACGTAGGCCACCGGTCTCAGCTTGCTGTGTCGCTCCTGGAGTAACACTGCACTCAAACTGTCCCCAGTCATTGCTACCTCCAGACTAAAGTCCTGGTCCCCATTTACTGCTCCCGATGCTGGTGCTGTCTGTAACACCTCTTTTAACCAAATGAAAGTTTCCTGACAAGTCTCACTCCATTCCCACTCTACTCCTTTCCTAAGAAGCCTCAACAAAGGAGCTGCCATGGTTACATATCCCTCTATGAATTCCCTGCAGTGACCCGTTATTCCCAGGAAAGACCTTACTCCAGACACGTCCTTCGGAACAGGTAGTTCCTGGACTGACTTTCTCTTCGCTCCATCTATGGCTCTCTCTCCTGCCCCAATGGTCAAACCTAGAAACTGCACCTCCTCTTTGCCTATTTGAGCTTTCTGGGGATTTACTTTAAAACCTGCTTCTTTCAACAAATGCAGTAACTCACTCAATAATGGCCCGTGGTCCTCCGCACTTTCGGAGAATAACAACAGGTCGTCCACATATTGGACCAACCGGTCTGGCTGACTAAAACCGTTTAATGCCTCGGCCAAACTCTGGTGGAAGATCGAGGGACTGTTGTGAAACCCTTGTGGAAGACATGTCCACTTATACTGCTGACCTTTAAAGGTAAAGGTAGATTTATACTGGTCCTCCCATCTCAGGGGAATGGACCAAAACCCGTTTGAAATGTCCAGCACTGTGAAAGTTGTTGTGGCCGCAGGGATACTCCCGATCAAATCCGCTACCACTGCTACCGTGGGCGCACAGGCTGGAATATTTTTTATTCAGGATTCGGTCATCTACCGTGGCCCTCCATGAGTTATCGGGCTTCTTTACTGGCCATAGGGGTGAGTTTACATGTGTGGCTATGGTCCTCAACACACCTTGATCCACCAGGGAATTTATAGCAGTTTCCAAATCCCTTTCTGCTTCCCGGGGAAAATTATACTGTTTTTGGGGTCGTGTCATCGAATCCCCGTCTATCTTCACCTCTACCCCAGGTACTATCCCGCAATCGTGCTTGTGCATTGCAAACGCATCCATATTCTCCCGTACATACCTTGATACCGGGCCGGAATGTTATCGACTAATCGTTCTCAGTCATAACTCCCTTTCGGCTTCATCGTGCAGGTGCTGCCTTTGTCTGTACTGTCCCTGGGAATCACTACGATCTCTCCCATCTTATCTGCATCAAATGCCCCCCATAGACAATTGTTTTCCATATCCACTATGGTGTGGTGTGTCAACATGTAGTCGGCCCCGAGAACTCCCGAACCGGGCTGTTCCCACTTCATTAAAATGCCCTCCCATTTCATTATGTTCGGCCCTAACTCTACGGTTCAGGGTTTCCACACTGCCCCAGCCTGCTCATTACCCGTAAAACCCACCAGTGTAAATGGTACTCTGCTCGACCACGGGGAAGTGGTCGGATTCGGTAAGTGGACAACCGTGCTAGAGGCTCCTGTATCTACCAGATACCTTCCCCTCACTGTTTCCACCTTCACATCCACACATGACCTGCCCCACCCATCATATATGAGCAGACACAGGTATTCTGGCTGGGCACACCGTCACAGTGGGGGTGCCGACACATTGGGTCCCTTTTCTCCCACTGCTGCGTCCAGCTTTCCTCCACCCGTGCCCATAACCTGCTGTAATGCGGCCACTAAAACCTGCACTGGGTCGTCGGCTACCTTCTTCTGGCCTTTTCCTGCCTCAGCACCTCGTACCCTGGCTTCCCTCCTTTAGAGAGCCTACAATCCTTGCTCCAGTCTCCCAACTTCCCACAGTTAAAACACTCACCTTTAGATCGACCCGCATTACCTCCCTCTTGTCTCCATTCTTTCTATGGCCTAACCTCTCCTTTTACTTCGTGTACCTTCCCGTTTAGTTTCTCCTCCTCCCCTTGCCTAGACTTAAAGCTAGAGTTAATCTTCTCAGCACCCCTGCCTCTGTATTCTGGAGATGGTCTGGGTCAAACCATACTTCAACCTTTGCTCTGAGCCGGTTCTCAGCCAATGGTCCCTGGGTTCCCCTATTAAATCTGCCCGCACCAGATTTCCTCCAGCAGCCCTGAAATAAATCACCCACAGTCTGTCTGCAAACGTATCGGGCGATTCGTTTACTTGCTGCCTAGTCTGTTCTACCTGCCAGAACGGACTACCCTGACTGTACCCGAGCACTGCCATCATTTGCTCCTTTAAGCCCTGTGGGGTTCCTGCACCTAACTTGGTGGCTGTCGACAAGCTCTGATAAAGCTTCCCCTCCAGCGAGAGCAGTGTTAGCTTCACTTTCTCCTCCTCGCTGCAGTTATTGATACCCGCTATCTGCTCTATATTAGCAAAATGAACAGAGGCATCCCCTCCTTGCTTTAACTGTACTACACCCATCAGCATCTCCTGCAGCTGAAGCGGTGTGTATGGGATCACTGGTCGCTCTGTAATGGTGCCGGACCACCATTTGGGGGGGTGGGCTGAATTTCTGCTGTCTCAAAGGACACATCGGTTTCAGGGGTCCCGGTGCCTCAGGAGCCGGCCGATGCTCGCTATTCTCGGGCCCATCGTCTGACTCTTTCCCCTCTGGATCCCAATCTTCCTCGCCTGTTCCGTGTGCCCTGAGACAAACCATCCCTTTGGTCCCGTCTAACTCTGCCGTTAATTGGTGGATCTTTTCCTTACAAGGTCCGTGATCTGCTCTCGCGTAACCCTGTTTCTGAGCTACCTGATAGGCTATCGACTCTCCTGAGCTGGTCCTCTGCCTCTTTGGCTCTTTCTAAATGCCTTTCACTTTGTTCAATGTGGGTCTGCTGCTGCTTTTTGCACTCGGTCACCTGGCATTGTAAATACTCAAAGTGATTCCGTGCCGTTTCTTCCTTCCTACCCTGGTCCTGCCTTTCCTTCTCCAAACTGCCTACCTCGCCCTTTAACCCTTTATTCTCCTCCTCCAGCTTTCTGACCCTTTCTTTTAACAGTTGTGTCTGCTTCTGCAGGCACATGAGCCAAACCTCCTTCTCTTTTGACCCTTTGTGGTTACCACTGACTGTCCACTCTGTCGCTTTTTCCTGCGGATCCCCAGAGTGCAGCATTTCCCGTGCCCACAGCCCTGAAATGTTCAATTTGTTGCCTATATATCCAGCTACCTTAGCCTCCATGGACTTCCTACGATGGCTGTTAGCTGCGGGCTCGACCGCGTTTTGCTGCGGTGAGTCCATTTCCAGTGCCTCTGGCTGAGAAATTCTCCCTGACTACCTTGGTGTCCCCTGAGACCACCTCGCAGTGACCTGCGGTTCCTGTTACTCTGGCTTCTCTCTGTGGCTAAGTGGTCTTGTGGATGTGTAGGCGCAGGCAATATGCTCACCCTGATTGCCCGTTGTCTTGCTTGCAGCTTCTTCCTGAACGTCTCGCTCCTGGGCTTTTTCCTGAGCTTTTTCCTGGGCTTTTTCCGGGGCTTTCTTCCTCCTGAGCTGGAGCTTGTTGCAAAGCGGCTCCTTATATCCCCAAAACCCATCACCTTTCTTCCCGCCAATACTGACCGATGGATTGACAACGGTGATCTGTCTGGACTCCCTCCCCCCGTGGCCTGGAGTGGCTCGTAGCCTTTGAAATCTTTGTGAAAAATGATATTTTGTTTTCCCGCTCCCAGGCCTTGCGTCTGGAGAGACAATGGGTGCTGATTACTGGATGTCTGTCGTTTCCTGAGTTGATGGCCCCCATTAGCAGGTAATGGGTTTCGATCACAAACCGATCTTGCTTAACCGGCTTATCTCCTGGAAGAAAACGGGCCGGCCATTTCCTGCCTCGCACCAGTTTGGGTTGGGACTGAGTCGTGACTGTGCTTTAATAATGTGAGGGCACAGTGTCTCTGAGTTACCTCTCGGGGTATTGTTCCCAGGAATCACTTTAGATGGTGATGACATCAATGGGCCTGGGTTCCCAGCCACCCAGCCTGTCAGTGTGAAATGTCCGGTTGTATATGAATGCACCTCAGTGCCACCCCCACAAACTCGCCAAACAGGACAGTTCTTTCTTGGGGATTTGGATTTAAGGATTTAAAGTATTGTTGATAGAAATGGCCAGAAAGCTGGAGCTACAATTCTTCACCTCTCCACTCACCCCACCCCCCCAGGACAATAACGTATGTTCTTCAACGCTCCCCTCCCTCTCTCTTTCTCTCTCTCTCCCTCCCTCCCCTCACCCGGAGACAATAATGGGATGCTCCTCACCTCTCCCTCTCCTGTCCCTCCGGGGACAATAATGGGATGTTCCTCACCTCTCCCTCTGCTCTCCCACCCCCTCCCGGGGACAATAATGGTTTATTCCTCACCTCTCCTTCTCCTCTCCCACCCCCTCCAGGGGACAATAATGGTATGTTCCTCACCTCTCATAAGAACTGAAGAAATAGGAGCAGGAGTAGGCCACACCGCCCCTCGAGCCTGCTCCCCCATTTAATCCAATCATGGCTGATCCGATCATGGACTCAGGTCCACTTCCCTGCTCATTCCCCATAACCCATTATAATTTAAGAAACTCTATTTCTGTCTAAAATGTATTTAATGTCCCAGCTTCCACAGCTCTCTGAGGCAGCGAATTCCACAGATTTACAACCATCTGAGAGAAGAAATTCCTCCTCATCTCAGTTTTAAATGGGCAGCCTCCTATTCTCAGATTAAGCCCTCTAGTTCTAGTCTCCCCCATCAGTGGAAACATCCTCTCTGCATCCACCTTGTCAAGCCCCCTCATAATCTTATATGTTTTGATAAGATCACCTCTCATTCTTCTGAATTCCAATGAGCGGTGGCCCAACCTACTCAACCATTCCTCATAAGTCAACCCGCTCTCCTTCTTCGCCCCCCCGGAGACAATAATGGTATGTTTCTCACCTCTGCCTCTCCTCTACCCCCCTCCCTCTCTGGGAAAATAATGGTATGTTCCGCACCTCTCCCTCTCCCCCACCCCAGGGACAATAATGGTATGATCCTCACCGCTCTCTCTCTCTCGTCGTCTCCCCGGGTCAATAATTGTATGTTCCTCAAGTCTCCGTCTCCTCTCCACCACCCCCATCCCTGTGGACAATAATGGTATGTTCCTCACCTCTCCCCATTCTCTCCTTCCCCCGGGAACAATAATAGCATGTCCTCACCTCTTCTCCACCCACGATGAAAACAATTGTATGTTCCTCACCTCTCCTCATCCTCTTGCACCCCCAGGGACAATAATGGTATGTTCCTGTTGGTTCCCCTGGATCATTCTCAGTTACTGAGGAAGTCCATGTAGCCCCTGTTGGGTTCCCCTGGATCATTCTCAGCTACTGAGGAAGTCCATGTAGCCCCTGTTGGGTTCCCCTGGATCATTCTCAGTTACTGAGGAACTCCATGTAGCCCCTGTTGGGTTCCCCTGGATCATTCTCAGTTACTGAGGAAGTCCATGTAGCCCCTGTTGGGTTCGCCTGGATCATTCTCAGTTATTGAGGAAGACTGAGCAGATCCAATACGTGGGAATACGGAGCGCAGTGTTGAACGACAGGACCTGGTGACCTGCTCACTGTTTCCATCCAGGTGCAGCAACACCTGGACCCTCCGATTCCCCCCATGGCCAAGTTCCCCAGCACACTGAGAGCTTCAGCCCGCACTTTATCACACGGCATCGCAGAGCGGTTGGATCCTTGCGTGGGTTTTGTCTACAAACAGTTGGATGGTGTCTGCTCTCAACTGGATTGTGTTCTTGGAGAGGGTCGACAGCGCCTCCTTCTGGTTCTGTGTTTCCCAACAACAACAACAACTTGTATTTATAGAGCGCCTTTAACGTAGTGAAACGTCCCATGGTGCTTCACAGGAGTATTATGCGATATAAATTTGAAACTGAGCAGCATAAATAGAAATTAGCGCAGGGCTTAGTCAAAGAGATAGAGTTTAAGGAGCATCTTGAAGGAGGAAAGAGAGGTAGAGAGGTGAAGAGGTTTAGGGAGGGAGTTCCAGAACTTGGGACCCAGGCAACAGAAGGCATGGCCACCAATGGTTAAGCGATTATAATCAGGGGGGCACAATTAGAGGAGCTCAGACATCTCGAGGGGGTTGTGGGGCTGGAGGAGATTACAGAGGTAGAGAGGGGCGAGGTCATGGAGCGATTCGAAAATAAGGATGTGAAATTTGAAATCGAGGCGTTACTTAACCGGGAGCCAATGTAGGTCAGTGAGCACAGAGGTGATGGGTGAGCGGGACTTGGTGCGAGTTAGGACACGGGCAGCAGAGTTTAGGATCACCGCTAGTTTACGAAGGGTAGAATGTGGGAGGCCAGCCAGGAGTGCATTGGAATAGTCGAGTCCAGAGGTAACAAAGGCATGGATGAGGGTTTCAGCAGCGGAAGAGCTGAGGCAGGAGTGGTGACGGGCGAAGTTACGGAGATGGAAATAGATGGTCTTAGTTATGCTGCGTATGTGAGGTCGAAAGCTCAGACTAATCAATGTGCCCGTCACTTTATGAGACCAGTAATGGGCTCCAGTTGTAATGTTGCCCAGGCCCGTGACACACAGCAACTGGACAAGTGTAGAGCAAACACCCCAACAATCTGCTCACCAGCGTGTCTGTGAGCTGCAGCTGTGAAACCCGTGGAGATTTGAACAGCTCTCCGAAGGAGGAAGCCACGGTGATTGGCTGATAGTCTGGGACGGTAAGGATCGGAGCTGCCTGCCCTTCCACAATGCCAGGCAGGCTGAGGCCAGTGTATTTCACCATTGCTCTGGCCGGCAGGACAGCCTCCTTGTCGGACATGCCCAGGTCCATCATCTGGTCCCATCCCCCCCTTTTCACCGTGTCCTTACCGACTGTTTTATTATTGGTCGGAGCCAGTGGGTCCTTTAGTGCCCCCACACAGTCCATGCCCATCTCTGCTTCTCCATGTTTCACACCCAGCTGAGCAATCTCTCTGCTTGGATTTGCCGTGGGGAGCAGTACCATTGAGCAGAGAAACATTAACACAGGGGTTGAGATGAATGAGCAGGGCGCAGAATAATAGCAGGAATAATGTTGTCACTGCCTCTGCCAACTCAGGCTTAGTTTTCAGACGGCAGCCAGGGATCGAAGGGTTAAATAGATTGAAGCTCTCTCCTCGTTGCTCTCTCAGGCACAAATGCACAGTCTGTAGCACTTTGCTGTGATTGGTCCACCGCTGCGGTTTCTGTGTTGCCATGGTTTCCATTGTGAGGCCAGGGGACATGAGCCCTCAGTGGTGATGTGTCCTGCAGGGGGTCATGTGCCCATATAAGTCTTGCCCGCTGTGTGTGTCAGTTTAAGGTGGGTGTTGGGGGGTGGAGAGGGGTTGTGTTGGGGGCGGTGTTGGGGTTGGGAGAGGGGCAGTTTTGGAGGTGGATAGGTGAGTGTTGTGTGTAAGGTTACCAAACTTCAGAAAAGCACAGAAGGAGATCATGAACTAAAAATTGCTTAATACCAGCTTTTGGAATGAAGCTGGACAATTAATGACATTCTGTGGTCAGGGACCAAAACTGACTCCATGCATAACAAGAATGGAGTTGTTACATGAGGCCCTGAAGTTGATTGACCAGGGTGGGGAAAACAAGCTCACTGGAGACACCAAGGGCTAGAACCTCCACTTTTGAGCTTAGCGCCCAAAACTGGGCGTGATTTCCGGCGTGGACGGTAAAAAAGGGTTTTTAGATCGCCGGCTTCTCGCCCATTCTCAAAACACTTAGTTTACATCTTTGAAAATGTGCGTTACCGCGAGTGATATCAAATGGGCAGTAGCGTTAAACTTTTCTGACCTTCTGTTGTGAAGTGTGGCCGTCCTTCGCAACAGCATGGCAATGGTCCATTCCCTCGATTCTGGAGGTCAAGGGTCACCATGACATACGCAGAAGAGGAGACAGAGAGAGAGGGAGCTCAGAGGCACTGAAAGCGTGTGTGGCTGTGGTGTGTGTTTGTTTGGCTGTTGTGGGAGGCACGAGGGAGATTCACCAGCAGCAAAAAGCGCACTAAGCACCAAGAACATAGTTGGCATCAAGTTTTTGTCCCACAAATAACATATAAAATGTAAGGGATAGAGGAGGCCCTGGAGCTGGTAGCCAGGAACACTGGTGGCAGAGGGCTCCCAGTGGTCCCGGAGAGCCGCACTGCACCCCAAGGTGACGCAACCCCATTGCCAACCACACATGAGAGCCAGGAGCAACATCTCGTTTCTGGCTCGAAGCACATTCCCACCTTGGGACCATCCTCTCCCATATCCGTCCAAGCAGTGCTTTGTCCATCACCACCCACCTCCCAATGAAGCATCGCCTGAGAACCTCCACGGTCAGGCGGCTTGGAGTCAGGCGGGGAAGGGAAATGGGTAGAGTTGGGGAGGAGAAGCGGGGTGGGTGGGGGAAAGGTTGGTTTGTACAGAAATACTGATGATTTCAGACTATTGTTCGGTTTAAATGTTTTTTATTGAACAAAACCTTGCAGCACATTGGCTCAGATAGCTGTACCGTTACACGCTGGTGATTCGTTAACATCAAAGGATATAATCAAAGTAAACTTTTTAACGGTCACCAAGGTGATGCCCACGATTAATTTATGACCTGCACACACAGCAGTGTGTCAGCCGTGGAAATAACACCAACGTTCTTTCAGGCAAAGCGATTATTGATGAGCTCCTGGCGTAAGGCTCTTGCAGCTATCATGCCACCATGGGCCCTTTCATGCGGTCTACAGAAGGGCGGGGGCATGGCTTCAGCGTCAGCCTGATTGTCTGACCCGATGTCGGCGTCCGCCTCCTCGTCCTCCTCTTCCTCTCTCTGGTGAGGTGGACTGTCAGGCTCATCAGGCAATTCTTGTCCCCTCCTGATAGCCAAGTTGTGCAGCATGGAGCACATCACCATGAATTGAGCTACCTGCTCGGGGTGGTATTGAGGCTCACCACCTGAGTGGTCCAGGCATCTAAAGCTCTGCTTCAGCACTCCAATGGTTTTGCGAGTTGCTCTGTGGCTCTCATTGTATCACTTCTCAGCCTCAGTGTGGGTGTCACGCAGGAGGGTCATCAGCCAGGTGGCGAGGCCATATCCTTTGTCCCCAAGCATCCAGTATGGACCTTGTAGCTCATTGTTAAACAAGTCAGATACAATGCTCTCACGCAGGATGTGTGCAGCATGGATGCTGCCCAGAAATTGAGCATTCACTGCCAGTATAATTTGCTGGTGGTCGATAACCAGCTGGACATTCAGGGAGTGGAATCCTTGCGGTTCCTGAAAACCTCAGCATCCTGAAAAGGTGCCCACATCGCGATGTGCGTACAGTCTATTGCTCCCTGCACCTTGGGGACGTTTGAAATTCTGGAGAAATCTCGAACCCTCTCACTCTGTGCCTCCCTGGTCATAGGGAAGCTGATCAAGTCCCTCCTGCGTGCGTACAGGGCTTCAGTGACCTGTCTAATGCAGCAATGTGTGGCATGCTGAGAAAGTCTGCAAATGTCGCCAGCTGTGGCCTGAAAAGAACCCGAGGCATAGAACGATAGTGGCGTGGTGACTTTGACCTCGACGGACAGTGCAGTTCTGATGGTGCTGGTAGGCTGTAGGCCTGCCCTTATCAGCTGGCATACCTCAGTGATAACCTCTTTGTGGAAGCGCAGTCTCCGAAGGCAGGTGGTGTCGGGCAAGTCGAGGTAAGAATGCTTCTCCTTGTACTTGCGGGGGTGTAACGTCTGGTCCTCCTCATCTGACTGTTATTTCGTACATTGGGCACATAATGCAATGTCGCGTTCCTTCAGTGATGTTGAGTCTGCTGCTTATATTTGGTCACCAAGAGAGGGTGAGAAAGGACAGGCCCCATTGCAGTAGCTCTCTGTCTGTCACCAATTGCACACAAGCAAAGAATGTCCCGACGAGCACACCTCTTCAATTCTAATCGGTCACAGTGTGGTCAAGATGTCTTCAGAGATGTTCACATCAACTCCAACGACCTGCAGAGTACATCTGAACTCCGCCGAGGTGAAAGGACGCGACATGTGATCAACATCACGGCGTCCAGAACGCTGTGATTCGTTCTGGTTAGTTCCACTTTTTGTGGGCGGTTTTTTGAGCGAGCGATATTGTGGGCGATATGTGTACGAGGTGGTGAAATTGACGGTGGGTGATCTCCATGGCCGTTACTTTGGGTAAATATGCTGTTCATGACAAAAAACAGTCGCCGGGTGTTAATATTGAATCTCGGCATTAATTCCATGAGGAAAGTAACGCTGGGTGATACTATGGGCGCTGAATTTGCCCATTCTGCTGATTCCGCCCCAAAAAAGTAGGTGGGCGATAATATTTATTCTCTGCGTTAAGCCCATTGGGAAAGTAACGCTCGGCGACAAGTCTCCTAAAAAAGCCTGTCAGTTTCCATTTTTTGCCAAAATGGGTGATATCTGGGCGTTATATGTCATTTCAGTGGTAAAATGGGTGTTAAGTGGGCATTAAACAGGCAATAAAAGAGGAGGTTCTAGCCCCAAATCTGTAAAAGGACCTGACAACAAAGGAACCACAACAGTTGCACATTTTTTAGGATGAGGTGTTAAGATGAGAAATCAACTTGAGCCTTGCAGACTCAGTGTGCAAATGGGAAAACAGACGAGTTCATTATTGTAATCAATCAAACAAGAGAACCACAAAACAATGTATTGATGCAAACACTTTATCAGAAAGCGCAGTGGCGGGAGATCAGTCATAACCTGGATATAAATATGTGAGCTAGAAGCAGCTCAGCAGGAGATGGAAGAAGGACAGGAACAGACGGAAGAAGAAGCACACAGGAGAAGTAGAAGGACACATGTACCGATGGACACAGGTCGAAAGCACGAACAGACGAATGGACGGAGGAACATGTTGTATGGAACGTACACAGAAGTAACAGCACTGCAGAGAACGGCCAGAAGAAGAACCAACCGGTCACGGAACCAATGACCACGAACCTACAATAGCTACAGCCAGGAAGGGCAATTGTATGATTTCAGTCGATTTCTCTCAGAAGTCTAGTCCTGTAGTTTTCGACGGTTTCTGTGCACAATAAAACTGACACTGGGTGAAGCCTAAATGTTGTGCCACATGTTGTCCTTTCCCACTACAAGTTCCCAGGTCGAAGAATCAGAGTAGAGTGAAAAATAAACTACCTACAGAAATTGGTGACCGCAGCAGGACCTCGGCTTTGGGAATCGTATCACGGACACATACCAGAGCAAAAACCCCGAGGGAGGCTTGGTTATGTCAAAGGTCGGCTAAGGTGGTCGAAAAGGATCTTCTCCAGGGCGACTAGGGCGACCAGGAGAGTAACAGGGTCTGATAGGCTTGAGTCGTCTCCGTCGATTAGGGTAGCCACTGAGAAAAGAAGTCTCAGGTAGCTGCTCAGTGGTCTGAGGGAGACCATTGTACTCTCAAGGGCGGCTAGGGCAGCCAGCAGAGGAAGGAACAGTCTTGGGTAGGCTGGAATAATCCCAGGTTGACTAAAGTAGCCACCGAGAAAGCCGCAGGTAGTCTGCGAAGGGGTCTCAGGGAGACCAAGGGAATCTCAAGGGGGACCAGGAGTAGCCGAAGAGCTCCGACTGACTAGGGCAGCCACCGGGTGAAGTAATCGCAGGTAGTCTGCACAGGGGTCTCAGGGAGGCCAGGGATAATCTCACGGGCGGCCAGGGCAGCCTGAGGAGAGAAACAGTCTCGGATAGGCTGGAATAATCTCGGGTTGACTGGGGTAGTCACAGAGAAAAGCCAATATTGCCACGGGTAGTCTCAGGGAGGCCAAGGGTGATCTCAAGGGCGACTAGGGGACCAGGAGAGAAAGTCTCTGACAGGCCGAAGTAGTCTCGGGTTGACTAGGGTAGCCACAGAGAGAAGCCAGAGTAACAGGAACCGCAGGTCACTGCGAGGTGGTCTCAGGGGACACCAAGGTAGTCAGGGAGAATTTCTCAGCCAGAGGCACTGGAAATGGACTCACCGCAGCAAAACGTGGCAGAGTCCGCGGGTAAGAGCAGTCGTAGGGAGTCCATGGAGGCTAAGGTAGCTGGATATATAGGCAATAAATTGAACATTTCAGGGCCATGGGCACGGGAAATGCTGCACTCTGGGGATCCGCAGGAACAAACAGCAGAGTGGACAGTCAGTAGTAACCACAAAGGGTCAAAAGAGAAGGAGGTTTGGCTCATGTGCCTGCAGAAGCAGACACAACTGTTAAGAGAAAGGATAGGAAAGCTGGAGAAGGAGAATAAAGGGTTAAAGGGCGAGGTAGGCAGTTTGGAGAAGGAAAGGCAGGACCAGGGTGACAAGGAAGAAACGGCACGGAATCACTTTGAGTATTTACAATGCCAGGTGACCGAGTGCAAAAAGCAGCAGCAGACCCACATTGAACAAAGTGAAAGGCATTTAGAAAGAGCCAAAGAGGCAGAGGACCAGCTCAGGAGAGTCGATAGCCTATCAGGTAGCTCAGAAACAGGGTTACGCAAGAGCAGATCACGGACCTTGTAAGGAAAAGATCCACCAATTAACGGCAGAGTTAGACGGGACCAAAGGGATGGTTTGTCTCAGGGCACCCGGAACAGGTGAGGAAGATTGGGATCCAGAGGGGAAAGAGTCAGACGATGGGCCCGAGTATCGCGAGCATCGGCCGGCTCCTGAGGCACCGGGACCCCTGAAACCGATGTGTCCTTTGAGACAGCAGAAATTCAGCCCACCCCCACCAAATGGTGGTCCGGCACCATTACAGAGCGACTAGTGATCCCATACACACCGCTTCAGCTGCAAGAGATGCTGACGGGTGTAGTATAGTTAAAGCAAGGAGGAGATGTCTCTGTTCATTTTGCTAATATAGAGCAGATAGGGGGTATCAATAACTGCAGCGAGGAGGAGAAAGTGAAGCTAACACTGCTCTCGCTGGAGGGGAAGCTTTATCAGAGCTTGTCGACAGCCACCAAGTTAGGTGCAGGAACCCCACAGGGCTTAAAGGAGCAAATGATGGCAGTGCTCGGGTACAGTCAGGGTAGTCCGTTCTGGCAGGTAGAACAGACTAGGCAGCAAGTAAACGAATCACCCGATACGTTTGCAGACAGACTGTGGGCGATTTATTCAGGGCCGCTGGAGGAAATCTGGTACGGGCAGATTTAATAGGGGAACCCAGGGACCATTGGCTGAGAACCGTAATGGTAACAGTTTGCCACGGCTCAGAGCAAAGGTTGAAGCATGGTTTGACCCAGACCATCTCCAGAATACAGAGGCAGGGGTGCTGAGAAGACTAACTCTAGCTTTAAGTCTAGGCAAGGGGAGGAGGAGAAACTAAACGGGAAGGTGCACGAAGTAAAAGGAGAGGTTCGGCCATAGAAAGAATGGAGACAAGAGGGAGGTAATGCGGGTCGATCTAAAGGTGAGTGTTTTAACTGTGGGAAGTTGGGAGACTGGAGCAAGGATTGTAGGCTCTCTAAAGGAGGGAAGCCAGGGTACGAGGTGCTGAGGCAGGAAAAGGCCAGAAGAAGGTAGCCGACGACCCAGTGCAGGTTTTAGTGGCCGCATTACAGCAGGTTATGGGCACGGGTGGAGGAAAGCTGGACGCAGCAGTGGGAGAAAAGGGACCCAATGTGTTGGCACCCCCTCTGTGACGGTGCACCCAGCCAGAATACCTGTGTCTGCTCATATATGATGGGTGGGGCAGGCCATGTGTGGATGTGAAGGTGGAAACAGTTAGGGGAAGGGATCTAGTAGATACAGGAGCCTCTAGCACGGTTGTCCACTCACCGAATCCGACCACTTCCCCGTGGTCGAGCAGAGTACCATTTACACTGGTGGGTTTTACGGGTAATGAGCAGGCTGGGGCAGTGTGGAAACCCTTAACCGTAGAGTTAGGACCGAACATAATGAAATGGGAGGGCATTTTAATGAAGTGGGAACAGCCCGGTTCGGGAGTTCTCGGGGCCGACTACATGTTGACACACCACACCATAGTGGATATGGAAAACAATTGTCTATGGGGGGCATTTGATGCAGATAATATGGGAGAGATCGTAGTGATTCCCAGGGACAGTACAGACAAAGGCAGCACCTGCACGATGAAGCCGAAAGGGAGTTATGACTGAGAACGATTAGTCGATAACATTCCGGCCCGGTATCAAGGTATGTACGGGAGAATATGGATGCGTTTGCAATGCACAAGCACGATTGCGGGATAGTATCTGGGGTAGAGGTGAAGATAGATGGGGATCCGATGACACGACCCCAGAAACAGTATAATTTTCCCCGGGAAGCAGAAAGTGATTTGGAAACTGCTATAAATTCCCTGGTGGATCAAGGTGCGTTGAGGACCATAGCCACACATGTAAACTCACCCCTATGGCCAGTAAAGAAGCCCGATAACTCATGGAGGGCCACGGTAGATGACCGAATCCTGAATAAAAAATATTCCAGCCTGTGCGCCCACGGTAGCAGTGGTAGCGGATTTGATCGGGAGTATCCCTGCGGCCACAACAACTTTCACAGTGCGGGACATTTCAAACGGGTTTTGGTCCATTCCGCTGAGACGGGAGGACCAGTATAAATCTACCTTTACCTTTAAAGGTCAGCAGTATACGTGGACATGTCTTCCACAAGGGTTTCACAACAGTCCCTCGATCTTCCACCAGAGTATGGCCGAGGCATTAAACGGTTTTAGTCAGCCAGATCGGTTGGTCCAATACGTGGACGACCTGTTGTTATTCTCCGAAAGTGCGGAGGACCACGGGCCATTATTCAGTGAGTTACTGCATTTGTTGAAAGAAGCAGATTTTAAAGTCAGTCCCAAGAAAGTTCAAATAGGCAAAGAGGAGGTGCAGTTTCTAGGTTTGACCATTGGGGCAGGAGAAAGGGCCATAGATAGAGCTAAGAGAAAGTCAGTCCAGGAACTACCTGTTCCTAAGGACGTGTCTGGAGTAAGGTCTTTCCTGGGAAAAAGGGTTACTGCAGGGAATTCATAGAGGATTATGTAACCGTGGCAGCTCCTTTGTTGAGGCTTCTTCGGAAAGGAGTAGAGTGGGAATGGAGTGAGACTTGTCAGGAAACTTTCATTTGGTTAAAAGCGGTGTTACAGACAGCACCAGCATCGAGAGCAGTAAATGGGGACCAGGATTTTAGTCTGGAGGTAGCAATGACTGGGGACAGTTTGAGTGCAGTGTTATTCCAGGAGCGACACGACAAGCTGAGACCAGTGGCCTACGCCTCCCGAGATCTCATCGAAATAGAAAAGAGCTTTTCGAATTGCGAACGACATCTGTTAGCAACATTTTGGGCAGTGAAGCATTTTCGGTCGCTCACAGGGTTAGCTACAGTAACTTTACTGACCTGTCACACCACGACACAAGTGTTACTGGATGGTAGAATGAAAGATGGGACAGTGCGCAGTAACAGGATTGCCCGCTGGACATTGTTGCTTACTCAGTTAGACCTGAAGGTCGAGAGGTCAGGAGAACCAAAGCTCGCCCCGAGCCTGGTTTATCCGGGAGCAGCTCATGTGTGTTCAGTGGAAGGAGTGTGGGATGTAGATGTGGGATTCTGAGCAGGAGAACACCTGACAGGCAGGGACGTCTATGTAGATGGGTCTAGTTCAGTAATAAACAGAGAGAGAAAGACAGGCTGTGGGATTTACGATCCAGAGGCAGTGATGGAGAAAGCCATAAAATCCCCAACACTTTAAGTACGCAGCAGACCGAGCTAGCAGCAGTAGCGTATGTAGTCACACACCCGAACGAATTCCCAACTCCCTATACGATATGTTCAGACTCCATGTTCATTTCTAACTCCTGAACAGAGTATTTAGCCATATTGGCGAGGCGAGGGTTTAAGTCCTCAGATGGAAAATGGTTGGTGATGGTTCCATTGTTAAAAGTCATTTTGCACGTCAAGGGTACGGACCAGAAGGGTGACGACATCCAAAAGGTCAAAGCACACTCTAAGACAGAGCCCAAGTGGGAAGGGAATGAGAAAGCAGACACACTGGCTAAAACAGGGGCAGGAGAAGAGACACCTTGGGACCCATATCACTGTGGACAGATCACGGCTGTAACAGGCAGAGAGAGGCCCAAAGAAGTCCCATTGCCGCCTGATTTAAAACAGGCTCAGCTACGGGATGCAAACCTTAGAGCAGCGATTAGGGACAAAATAGACGGGAAGTCTGCAGTGGGACCTTTGGGAGCTGCAGACATAGCAGTAAAGCAAGGAATGTTGTTCAAGGGAGATAGTTGGATCGTGCCAGGGCAGTGCAGGGAAGAATTCTTGCAGCTGGTGCATGTGGGTCCAGGAGCTGGACATCCAGGGCCAGAAACAATGTGGAATAAAGTAGAAGCCGTGGGATGGTGGCCCGGGCTTAGAAGTGATGTCAGGGATTATTGCCAGAATTGTCTGGTATGTGCCACAAACAATCCAGACCCCCACCGAGGAAGGCTCCATTGGGACACACGAGGAGGGTAGAGGGGCCATGGCAGTCTATACAGATAGATTTAATTGGGTCACTGCCCACCTCAGGCAGAGGCAATAAATATTGCTTATGTTAATACATCTCTTTACAAAATGGGTTGAAGCTTTTCCATGTCGGGCGGCCACCGCGATAGTCACAGCAAAGGTTCTGGTGCGAGAAGTATTTTCTCAATGGGGACTGCCCCTGATAGTGGAATCAGATCAAGGGAGTCATTTCACCGGAGCAGTAATGCAGGCCACCCTAAAGCTGTTAGGGATACAGGGGAAATGGCATGTGGCGTATAACCCCCAATCGTTAGATCCAGTAGAGGACAAACCGGACCTTAAAAGAGAGGCTTAGGAAGGAAATAGGAGATACCCCGAAGAAATGGGGTGAGACCCTACCCCGAATACTGATGAGCCACTGAGCCAGTCTCTCTAAGAGTACGGGACACTCCCCACATGTGATGATGACAGGGAGACTAATGATGACCCCGACCCATATCCTAGCACCAGTCCTGACTGAAACGCAGGTTAAAGAGATCACATGGGGCAGGTTTGTTAGATCTGTATGGTACTCTGAAGGGGCTGCATTGGGAAGCAGCTAACAATATGGGCAGGCAGCACCAGCAGAATAAACTGCTGCTGGAACTCTGGGTTACACAGGAATGGAGGGCAGGAGATCAGGTAATGGTCAGGAATTATGCCAGAATAGGGGCATTTGAACCATTGTACAAAGGATCATATAGCATTGTAGACAAGGCAAGCCCTATGGTGTACATGATCCAGCTGCCAAAACATATAAAATGGTTCCATATAAACCAGTGTAAGCTGTACAACCCCGGAGAGAAACGTAAAAAGTGGGCCAAGGCCCCACGAACAATAATGAGTTTGATCAGTGTAAGCCTCCCACCAATACTGTGGGATGATGAGGATGGAGAAGTAAGGGACGGAGCAGTAAGGTGGAGTGGTCAGGTACTGTGACCTAGGGTGCCCTGGACACCTCCTCCATCTCCACCCCCGAGCCTCTGTAAGCCCAAGCATTGGGATAAAAGGAGAGGGAAGCAGTGGTTGTAAAAAGGAGTTACGTACATTTGTGAATAACTGAAGGAGGACCTGTGAGGGGGAGGCCCCACAGAGCAAAGGTATTTCTTTAATTTTTGTCTTTATAGGAGCGAATCGAGCCAAGGGTACGAGAGGAGGTGGACGTTGTGGATAGGCCTGTGGATGGCCATTATTATTAAAGGATTGGGAGATCGGGGAGACACCGAGACATTCCTTACACACGGGTGTATGGGAGGAACCGGCCCCACTGTAACTCAAGGGGGAGCCATACGGAGCAACAAGGGCACAAACACCGATGCTCACACTGGGAGCTGGCCAGGGTGGTTGGGGTCAAATTCGACCAAGTACTCCAGACAAACCGAGGGTAAACTTGGGGAGGTGTCAGTGTCCTGCCCCAGGCTAAACATCACGGCCAGGAATGTACGGGTGAGAGAGGGGAGACGAGTTTGTCTGGAATGTAAAGGGATTACCCCCATGGGAGGGTGGTGGTGGTTACAGAAAACAGACAGGAGAAAAGTTAATGCATCCACAGAATGGGAGAAACTGGGTAATAACTCAAACAGGCGGAGCACAGGAACAAGAGAAGGGGTGAAATTGTGTTGGGAAAAGTGGTGGAAGGAGGAATAAGGGATTTATGTCTGTGTGGTTGGATCTAGCCAGAAATGCAGGGGAGGTGTGGGGATTGTTTTTAAACGACAATGACAGGATTTCGGGTCAGGAATGAATTGGACGCAGGGTTTTGATTCCTGTGTGACCTTGACCAAAGGCAGTAAATGTGACCAAACTGATCGCAAGCAGATTAAAACCTCTCCCGAAAATGCTGACAGATTCTTCCTTTTGTTTCAAACCCCAGGTAGAGGCACAGTTTGCACAAGAAAGGATAATTCCTATCTCAGACCACAAACATATCTATATTACAGTCAATGATACGTTACGAACCTCCAGGGATACATATCGCGTGTTGGATACTATATCCCACTGTTCCTCGAACATTTGACTGAACTGTTAAAGAACATCGAGTTGTCCCACAAACATTATTACACGTCACACCAAAAGAACGAAAAAGTAAGGGAGGAAATTGAGGAAATGATTGCCCCTCCACAGTGGGATGTGGGACTCAATATTGAGATCCCATCCTGGGTTCAAATTGTATCACACTTGTTAGTAATTGTACAGTTGGTAATAGTGTTGTATCTATTCGTCTTGTCCTGTTAACTAAAGCAAAAGATGAGGGAAGGGAATCTTGAAGGGTTATTAAAATCAACCAAGGCGCAAGTGTTTGTAAAAGTATAAACTGAAGTCAGATGGATTAAGGCCAAACATCGTTTTGTTGTAAAAAGTATGTAAATGGAGATTTGACTGAAGACTGCAATACACCCAAAAGAGCTCAATGGAAAGACGTTTTGTTGTAAAAAGTATGTAAATGGAGATTTGACTGAAGACTGCAATACACCCAAAAGAGCTCAATGGAAAGAAGAAGAAGCCACCTGTAGTAATGTCTCTGAGTTTATAACAAGAGATATTAAAGGGGGAAGTGTAAGGGTTATATGTTTCATGATCGAGGTGCAGCAAGAGGCCATGGACTAAAATGGCTTAAAAGAAAACCTTTGGGACTGTAGGGAAGGAGAAAGAGCACCAGCCTGGGGCAGGTGGTGACTGATCACTGATTAATGCGTTTTCTGGGGTCAGGAGTGAGACCCGATTAACATCGAGACAAAGGGTTTGATACAATCAAGCAGAGGAGCCCATGGATTCATTGGCCGGAGGGGAAAACCAGTTTCCTCTGGAGACTCCCAAGTCTGCGAAAACCCAGGACAACAAAGGATCCCACAAGGCATGCATTCTTGGATAACGGGGCACAAAAGATAAGGAGTTATCTTTTGCCCCATCAATTCCATGTGTGAATTGTGGCTGTCCGAACAGATCCAGACCCATCACCACAGCCATCGAGACTCATCCAGCTGCATTAACTGAAAGGCAGCCCAGCAGGAGATGTGTATAATCGAATGGATATATCTGTAAGAGCTGAGAACAAAGGTTCAGAGAGAGGAAGAACAGGTCGAAGAAACATCTCAGACCAGCAGGTCAATGAACTACAGCCACGAAGCAGCAGCAGGGCCACAACACCTTCCCTCGCTCCACGAGCCGACAATGGACAACAGTAGCAACTGGCTGGATGGGCGATTGTATGTCTTCGGTCAATCTCTAAGAAGTCTTGTTCTGTAATGTTCAGTTGTTTTTTGTGCAACAAAATAACAGTTGGGTTTAAGCCTAAACTTTGCATTACGTGGAGTCCTTCCTGTAATTCCCGAGGTCTATGAATCAGAGGAGAGTGGAAAATTAACACCTTGCAGCACATGAGCTCATGACCGCGAGGTAAACCGGGACTGGTTGGTCCAGAATCTGTTTGATGTTTTAAAACAGATTCACTGGCAGGCAGCCAGTAACCTGGGGAACCAGCACCGGGAAACATCGGTTGCTACTTGAGCCCCGGAGAAGCCACGAGTGGAAGGTGGGAGACCAGGTAATGTTCAGGAACTGTGCCCGAGTGGGGGCATTCGAGCCACTGTACATGGGGCCTTATAACATCGTAGATAAGGCCAGCCCCATGGTATATGCAGTCAGACTCCCGAAACATACAAAATGCTACCATATCAACCAGTGCAAGTTGTTTAACCCCGAGGGGGGGAAGACAAAGGCAAAGAGAAACCAGGGCACAATAATGAGCCTGGTGGACGCGGGTCTTCCTCCCATGGTGTAGGACGATGCTGATGACCCAGATGGCAGGGCAGTAAGGAGAAACAGTCGGATACCACGGCCTAGGGCGCCGTGGACGCCTCCTTACTCACCAGCCGCGAGCCGCAAGAGGCCCCAACAGGAGAGATTTTAACCGGGGGCACTCGATAACGCGGAACGAACTGTATATATATGTAAATAACGAAAGCCCGACCTGTGGAGGGAAAAAGCGCTCAGAGAACGGTGGTGCTGTATCTGTTTGTCTTAATCAGGAAATCAGAAGAAACGGGAGCCTGGGTGTAATTGATCAGCTATGGACCCACAATGCACCTCCCGCAGCAGAAGACGACGGAATTCGAGATATTTCTGGTTTTGGTGACAAAATATCATTAGGGGGATTGTAGCACCAGCTTTCTGGCCATTTCTATCAACAATATTTTAATTCCATAAATCCAAATCCCCAAGAAAGAACTGTACTGTTGGCGAGCTTGTGGGGTGGCACTAAGCTGCATTCATATACAACCGGACATTTCACACTGACAGGCTGGGTAACAGGGAACCCAGGCCCATTGATGTCATCACCATCTAAAGTGATTACTGGGAACAATACCCCGAGAGGTAACTCAGAGACACTGTGCCTTCGCATTATTAAAGCACAGTCACCACTCAGTCCCAACCCAAACTGGTGCAAGGCAGGAAATGGCCGGCCCGTTGTCTTCCAGGAGATAAGCCGGTTAAGCAAGATCGGTTTGTGATCGAAACCCATTACCTGCTAATGGGGGCCATCAACTCAGGAAACGACAGACATCCAGTAATCAGCACCCATTGTCTCTCCAGATGCAAGGCCTGGGAGCGGGAAAATAAAACATCATTTTTCACAAAGATTTCAAAGGCTACGAGCCACTCCAGGCCACGGCGGGAAGGGGAGGAGGAGGGGTCCAGACAGATCACCGGAATCAATCCATCGGTCAGTATTGGCGGGAGGAAAAGTGATGGGTTTTGGGGATATAAGGAGCCACTTTGCAACAAACTCCAGCTCAGGTGGAAGAAGCTCAGGAAAAAGCCCAGGAAAAAGCCCAGGAAAAGCTCCAGAAAAGCCCAGGAAAAAGCCCAGGAGCGAGACGTTCAGGAAGAAGCTGCAATCAAGACAACGGGCAATCAGGGTGAGCATATTGCCTGCGCCTACACATCCGCAACACCACTTAGCTGTGTGAGGGAGTGATTGTAAGTCCCAACCAAACCCAAGGGGTTTAGTGCTGGGCGGCGGGGGGGGGGTCCTGTGTTAGTTTATTTCACGGGACGGTCCTTTTATTAAGCCGTGGTAACTTAGCACGGCAGGGCTTATTGGACAAGCCAGGGATGTACTGTTTTGCACTGTTTATGAGTGGTGTTGTTAATCTTATTAAACACAATACGGTTGAACCCGAAAAACGTGTGTCTGAGTCTCATCTGTCCATATAATCCCTATCGTCCAGAACTTGTAGAAGGAGGTGCGTTTTTGGTACGGCTGAGAGAACCACCTACAGGCAACCCCTCAGTACTGCCCCTCCGACAGTGCAGCACTTCCTCAGTACTGCCTCTCTCACAGTGCAGCACTCCCTCAGTACTGTCTCTCTGATAATGCAGCACTCCCTCAGTACTGCCCCTCTGACAGTGCAGCACTCCCCTCAGAACTGCCCCTCTGACAGTGCGGCACTCCCTCAGTACTGCTCCTGCGACAGTGCGGCACTCCCTCAGTACTGCCCCTCTGACAGTGCAGCACTCCCTCAGGACTGCACAGTAATGTATGTCTTTATTTTGCACTCAGGTCCCTGGAGTGGGGCTTGAACCCACGATACAACATTGCATCTCTGGATGCTGCACAGTCTGAGCTGTGAGTCATATCCCGACCTCAGTTGGAACAGCTAACTCAGAACAAACAATAACAGCAACTTTTATGCAGCACCTTTAACACAGTAAAACTCCCCGAGTGCTTCACAGGAGCATTGTTGTTATGTATTTAACCCCTTTTAACATTGTAACCTGCATCACACCTGCCCACCAGAGGGCCTGCCTGCCCTGTTGGAGTCCCAAGGGATCCCAGCATCCCTTGGCAGTATAGTATATAAGCAGGCCACCCATGAGGTACCTGCACTCTGTAACTACAGTAAAGGAGCTAAGGTCACACTTGCTCATTACACACAGTAATCGGTCTGAGCATTTATTATGAGCATAACAATTGGTGACGAGATAACGAACCGCGCGTAAATGCAAAGAACAGTTGGCATCCTGGAGAAGTTCTCGGAGGGGGATGATAGGGAGGACTATGTGGAGAGACTCGACCAATACTTCTTAGCCAACAAGCTGGAAGGGGACGAGAATGCAACCAAACGATGGGCGATCCTCCTAACCGTCTGTAGGGCCACTACCTATGGCCTCATGAAGAATATCCTGGCCCCGGCTAAACCAACAGATAAATCCTATGAAGAACTGTGTACGCTGGTCCAGGAGCACCTAAATCCTAAGGAAAGCCTTTTGATGGTGAAATATTGGTTATACACGTGTCAACGATCGGGGGACCAGGAAGTGGCGAGCTACGTCACCGAACTAAGGCACCTTGCAGAACATTGTGAGTTTGAGGCATTCCGAGAACAAATGCTCAGAGACTTTTTTGTACTGGGCATTGGACATGAGACAATCTTTCGCAAGCTTGTTGACTGTAGAAACAGCGAATCTGAATAAAGCCATAACGATAGCCTAAGCATTTATGTCCACCAGCGGCAACACCAAGCAGATTTCGCAGAACAAAGAAGTTTTGGCCAGTACTGTGCATAAAGTAACGTCGGTTTTGAGCAGAAATGTACATGGCAGAATGTACACACCGGCTGCTGTGGCCTGACCTCAATTGACCCAGAATCCGTCATCATCTGTTAATACGAGGCAGTTAACACCCTGTTGGTGCTGCGGAGGTGATCATCGGCCCCATCAATGCCGCTTTAAGCACTATGTATGCAATGGTTGCAGAACAATGGGACACCTCCAATGAATGTGCAGGCGAGCTGCAAACCCTGCAAACCACCACGTTGCAGAGGAAGATCGGTCCACAGTGGATCAGATGGAATTGAAAACTCATACTGAGGAGGCAGAGGTGTATGGGGTACACACGTTCACGACGCAATGCCCACCAATAATGTTGAAAGTTGAACTGAATGGTATTCCAGTGTCAATGGAGCGGTACACGGGAGCAAGTCAGTCCATAATGAGTAAAACAGCCTTCGACAGGCTGTGGGGGAAGAAGGCACCCAGATCTGTCTGCTCCACTGTGGACCGATCTTCCTCTGCAACGTGGTAATTTGCAGGGTTTGCAGGGTTTGTAGCTCACCTGCACATTCGTTGGAAGTGTCCCATTGTTCTGCAGCCATTGCACACAGGCCCAAGCTCAGCCCCATTCACACGAAGTTAAGGACTTATACAAGGGAACTAATCTCGGTAATTGGCAGTGCTGAAGTCAAAGTCTCCTATGATGGAGCAGTACACGAACTCCCGCTATGGATTGTGCCATGGGATGGCCCCACGTTATTTGGCAGAAGCTGGCTGGGGAAAATCCGCTGGAACTGGGACAACATCCGAGCGCTTTCGTCAGTTGATGACACCGCATGTACCCAGGTTCTAAGCAAGTTCTCATCGTTATTCGAGCCAGGCATTGGAAGTTTCTCGGGGACGCAAGTGCAGATCCATTTGGTTCCTGGTACGCGACCGATCCACCACAAGGCTCGGGCGGTACCGTACATGAAGCATGAAAAAGTGGAAATCGAGCTGGACAGGCTGTGTCGAAGAAATTTTAGCTTAAATTAACTCAGCGGAGACTTTCAGAGCCGTGCTTCGAGAGAAAGTTTATTTCTAACGAGATATCTCGGAGAGCCCGCTTAGTCCACACTAAGGCAGAGCTCTGACTTTTACAGGAAAACCCGCGCTATATTTATACAGTAAAAAGAGGAGTTTTATCTTCAAATTCCACACATTAACATTAATCATATTACTCCGAGAATACAAAGGTCATCCCGGAAGGCACACATTATCTGTTCTTGCATAGTTTCTCCCTGTCTGTGTCAATAATCAGTTTCTCCCTGTCTGTGTCAATAATCAGTTTTAGGAGACTCATGCAGGGAACAGATAATCAGTTTTTGTTTTCTTAAGACAAAGAAGTTCGGGTGTTTTCTCTAGCTCCATTATTTCTACAATATCAGCAAGAAGTGATTTTAACCCTTCCCTTTACCATACTACAGAGATCGTTTTCTTCCACAACTCCCTCCTTGTTGATCTTTATAACCGATCAACACAGTTTCTTTTTCTTTATTGAAAAGGGGGTTCATATCCTTCGGGGTAGGGTCGCATCTTGAGGCATTCTACTTCGTCATATTCATCTAATTTTTCTTCTATGCGGCTTAACCTTCCTTTCACAAACATACTTTTCCCTTCTACTTGGGATACTAGGCCCATTACCTGGTTAATTAGCCTTTTTACTTTTATCCACATCCCACACATGATTATTAGTAATATAAGCATAACCACACCTACGATTACTATGGGGTATATAGCAAGCTTCAGTACTGCTGAAGCTTTGGGGGACCATCTGGAAAACACATCCCACCAGTGGTGTACTGTCAGGGAGGTGACTGCATTCGCGATTCTTACTAGTTGTCCCTTCTTGTAACTCATTTCTATTTTGAACTGGTGGATGTCTTGGCCCCTTTTGGACAGAGCCTCCTCTATTTGTTTGTCATTTTTTATCAAATTGTGCAATCTGGTCAAATTAATTACAGGGGGTAAAGGATCAATTTTGTGCACAGACAGATATTTTACTACATTCTGCCACTGCCCAAAAGTATAAGTTCTTCTTTCTTCTGGATCATACAGGGTGTAGACTTCTCTCACACATGTATTAATGGGGGGTTTATACAGAATTCCGTCCAGGTAGACAGGTCTATTTCCCGTCAGACAGACCTCATTCTGTCCTACTTCAGAAATATCGGTGTCATTGGTCGGTTTTAGTTCCCATCTACATATTCCAGTGGGGTGCTGTAGAGAGCATGGTTCATGTATGGCAGTCTGATAGGGACACACCATTCCGAACGGCCACCTAGCACATCCCCTGTCGTGATGTGTTAGATTCTTTTCATCAACCCAGTCTCCTTTAAATTCTGGATACCAGAAGTTTCGTCCGAACAACTGGGGTATTATTTGGAACTGACACCATATTTCTCCTTTTGTCTTATTTACTATTTCCATAGTGATGTTACATCCTTTTAAATCGCAACCAGTATATTTTTCTTGGGGTTTAATGGTTAAATTTAGAAGTTTATCTTTCTGATTGATTTCCAGTAATCTCTCCCATGTGTTAGCATGGAAGGATAGTACTTTCCTTTCTAGCTCGGCTCTCAGTAACTGTCTGATCATCTCCCTGAACATGCAATGGGTGTACTTATTTACTTCCTTTTGTTCCTTCATTAGGTTTTCTATTTCCTTCTCTATCTTTTCATTCTGCCCCCAGGTCATTTTGTCTGTGATATAACCTGATACCTGCAATTGCTGTAATCCTTCATCCCAGGCATTTCTTATTTTTATGCCTTTCCCCACTCCACAAGCTTTGCACATTACTGTGAAGTTCCCTATTTTACAATTTTTTCCTTCTGGGCACACAAAGTTATCTTGCCGTTCTGACCTATCACTTCTTTCCCACTCCATATCTCCCTTCCATTCTTTTCCTTCTTCCTGTCTGACTCTTCCTACTGCTAAAATGATCAGAATGCCCAATGTCCGCTTACAGCTTTTCCGCCTCATCTTCCCTTTTTTCTCTGTTTCTATAACACTCCTGTATTAATTTGTTAAAATAACAGCACGCAAGCACGAGGGTAACAGTGATCCAAATAATAAAGGCCCAAATTGGCATACAAGCAAGTTCTGACATCCGGCCTGAACTCTGGGTGTCTTATTTTAGGTTCAATGTACCCTTGCGAAGGGTCACAAAAGAGGGGTCAGTACAGTTCTTTGGTGAGAAGATGGCCGTCTTCTCGGGTAGGTAACCGTAGTACGTCCTAGTTCTATGTCTCTTCTTTTGGCTGTGATTTGTTGGGGAAGTAATATTTACAACGGGTTGCATGCACCCAGTTTGGATGCTTTTCCAATTTCAATGCCGTTCTCGTCGTGAGAATTATCTGATACGGTCCTTTCCACCTAGGAGAAAAAGATTCTTTGTTTAATGTTTTCACTAACACTTGGTCTCCTGGCTTGAATGGGTGCATATTTCCTTCCGACAGGGGCACCTGTGTCTGCTTTATCTGTTCATGCAGACTTCTTGCTATTTCACACATGGCCTGAGCATACTTTAGTGATTTTTCATCATTCCAAATTAATGCTACCTTTTCCGCTACCAGTGGTGGTTTTACTCCGGTAGGCATTGGCCTTCCCAATAAGGCTTCATGCGGTGTCAAACCAGTGTTTCGGTTTTTCTGGTTTCTTAATGTATATAGTACCAACGGTAGGGCGTCTGGCCATTTTAATCCTGTCTCCTTACATACCTTGGTAAGGGTAGATTTTATTATCCCATTTACTCTCTCTACTATTCCTGAAGACTGAGGTTGATATGGTATATGTAACTTCCACTGGAAACCTAACGCTTCTGCAAGATTTTGCACTATTTTTCCGGTGAAGTGTGTTCCCCTGTCACTGTTGATTCCCATAGGTATCCCATATCTTGGTACTATTTCTTTAAATAGAATCTTTACTACTGTTCGGGCATCGTCTCTCCTAGTGGCGTACGCTTCTACCCACCTTGTGAACATGTCTACTATGACTAATAGGTACTTAAAACCTGATACTGGAGGCATGTGGACAAAATCAATTTGCAAATTTTCAAAGGGCATACTTGGCTGGGGTAGATGATCATATTCAGCAGGTGTTTTACCTCTGTTATTTTGTTGACAAATTTGGCATGTTCTAGCAACTTTTTCAATTACCACTGTTATTCCTGGTGCATACCACTGTGCATTAATAGCATGCATCATCCCTCCTTTGCCCATGTGAGCCTGACCATGTGCTAGGCGAGACAGGGGCAAGAATAGAGATCTAGGGCAAACAGTTCGCCCATCAGGGTGATACCAAATGTCATTTTTTAGAAAGCAACCCTGGTTTTCCCAAGTCCTTCTTTCTTGCATAGTAACTTGTTGTTGGGCTGTTTTAAGTAGTTGGACGTCAAGTGTCTGTGGAAGGGTGACTGAGACTGCTTGAAGGCAGTCTGTCTGTGCCGAAGCGACCTGTTTGGCTGCTTCATCAGCCCTCCTATTTCCCACTGACACTTCATCCTCACCGATTGTGTGTGCTGCACATTTGATAACGGCTACCTTATTTGGCAACTGAATGGCGTCTAATAGATTAAGCACCAATTGAGAGTGCTTAATATGCTTTCCACCAGAGGTGATAAAGCCTCTGTTTTTCCATAGTTGTCCAAAATCATGGACCACACCGAATGCATATCTAGAATCAGTATAGATATTGGTAGTTTGATCTTTTGCTATTATACAAGCTCCGGTGAGGGCAAATAATTCAGCAGCCTGAGCCGAGGTTCCAGGAGGCAGGGCAAATGCTTCAACAGTTTCATGGGGGCTTACAATTGCATAGCCTGACAAAAGCAAATTATCTGATGGTCTGTACGATGACCCATCCGTATAGAGAATGAGATCAGGATTGTCCATGGGCTCTGTGAGCAAATCTGGTCTCGGCAAGGTGGCTAATTCCACTGTTAACAGACAGTCATGCTGGTCTGGATCCTCTATTTCTCTAGTGGGAACAAAAGTGGCGGGGTTTACTATCGGCGCGCGTTGAAAGGTGTAGTTAGAGTGTGATAGCAGCAGTACTTCATAACCTGTTCTTCTAGATGCTGTGAAATGCTGGGTGGCGGCAGAGTTCAATAGTAATAGCACTGCATGAGCGGTAACGACAGTACACGGATAGTCCAAAACAATAGGTACTGACTTCTCCACCATGACCGCAGTAGCGGCTACAGCGCGTAGACATGCTGGCATTCCCCTCACTACTGGAGGAAGTAAAACCGAATAATAGGCCACTGGTCTATTTCCCCCACCATGTTCTTGGGTTAATACCGCCGTTGCAAATCCTTCTTTCTCATTCACATACATCTGAAAGGGTTTAGAATAGTTTGGAAGTCCCAATGCCGGAGCGTTAGTGATAGCTTTCTTTAACTGCTCAAACACCTCCTCCTTCTCTGGGGTCCACTCTACCTTGGGTGGGGCATCATTTAGGGCAGCTGATCTTAGGACCGCATCCCATTCTCGATAATCAGGGATCCACTGTCTGCAGTACCCCACCATCCCCAAAAAAGACAAAATATCCTTTTTTGTCTTTGGTATGGGGATACTCTGAATAGTCTGAATTCTTTCGGGTCCTAGCTGCCTCTGCCCTTGAGATATGTGGAAACCCAGGTACTGGACTTGAGTCTGGCAAAATTGTAGCTTTTGTAATGATACTCGGTGCCCTCTTTCACATAGGTGTTGTAATAATTTCAGGGAATCTTGCATGCATCTGTATCCGTGGCTGGAAGCCACAAGCAAATCATCCGCATATTGTAACAGTACAGACTGGTCTGATAATAAACAGTCTTCTAGGTCTCTTTTTACTGCTGCTGCATATACTGCGGGGCTTTCGGTGTACCCTTGGGGCAACCGGGTCCATGTGTACTGCTGTTTCTTGTAGGTGAAAGCAAACAGATACTGACTCTCTTGATTTACTGGGATGGAGAAAAAGGCTGAGCACAAATCTATCACAGTAAAGACAGTTGCTGTTGGTGGGATGGCAGATAGCACAATGTTGGTGTCCGGTACCACAGGGGTGATAGGGACTACTATCTTATTAATAGCTCTTAGATCTTGCACAAATCTCCACTCATTCGGCCTATTAACCTTTGGTATGGGCAGTATCGGAGTGTTACACGGGCTCTGTGTCTTTTCTAGAACTCCTTGTTCCAACAATGCAGAAATGACTGGCTCTATCCCATCTTCTGCCTCTGGAGGCAGTGTGTACTGCTTAATGCTTGGTAACACGGCGTTCTTTATCAGTCGTACCCGGTGGGGTGCTGCAGAATGTACCTTCCCAACATGATTCTTATGTTTTGCCCAAAGTTCAGAAGACACTTGATTCAATGCCATTGGCAGCTTAGGGCTCGGTTGTCCAGGGGGTTGCTGTTTTTTAAAGGTGGAGGCATAACTTTTACCTTTCCACTGGAGAATTCCCCTGGAACGGGTGATAAATTCTATCTGGACATTCTGTAATTCTATTACTGCCCAAGGTCTATAGCCTTGATGCTGCTTCTCCTTTTCTATTTCTACAATCATCGGACCCATATCTTTGGGTTTCGCCGGCGGTTTTACAGCCAATGTCAGATGGGGTGTTGAGTTCTCTTCTTTAAACCGCTTCTGCTGTAAGGGTGTCAAATCCATGGCTACCCCTAATCCTTCTGGTCCGAAATAAATGCGGGGTGTAGCTTCTATTATCTCTTCTTTATCTAGAAAGGGCTGTATTAAGCACTGGTAAGTTTCAGCTTTTTGTCGAGTGTACCAGGCTGTGCAGTGAAGCTGAACCGCCTCAAAGCTTGTTAAGATGATATACATCAGTTCGTCCGCATTAGAGTCAAATTTAGCTTTTAAGTTTTTTACAATATCCTGTATCAGGGGGGAATAGAAGTTGTCACTCAATTGCCAACAATAGAGGGCAGCCTTTTCTTTGTTATCTTCCCCCTCCTCCCTTCTAATCCCATCAAAGAACTGATGGATTTTATTTTGAGGGAGCTCCATGAACATCCCTTCCTTTGTGCAATATATTGTGGCTCCTAGTTTGCACAAAGTCTGTCTTCCTAATAAGGGGAGAGGGGCTGTTTGAGAGACTATCAAAGTCTCATTATCTACTTGTTGTCCTTCAATTGTCAATTTAGTAGGTTCGGGCAAAAATTCTTTCAGGGGGATACCGGCCACTCCCATGCTCAAGACGGTAGTGTTGCTTACAGGTAATCCCACAGAGGGTGGTACAGAAGACATAGTAGCACCGGTATCCACCAGAAACTTTACATCAGTGTTTCCCACTTTTATTACTGCCAAAGGATTCTCTTCTATGTCTGTAGATAAGCGGAGGGTTGCCGCCTGTACCACTACACCTCCGGGGCATCCCTATGCTGATTGGTGCGGGTTGGGGTTAGAAAAGGAAAATTGAGGGGCCAGTGGAGGTGTAGGTTCGGGGAAATTCCCCTGTAACCCTCCAAACTGTTTAGGTGGGCACCTACAATCTCGAGCCCAGTGCCCCTTCCTTCCGCAATTTCTACACTCATCTTGCGAGCGATCTCGCTGGGACCACTGTCCTCTTCCTCCTCCCCTCCTTCCCCCAAACCCTCCTCTATTCTGTGCTTGTCCTCTTCCTTTCTGCTGATAGTATTGTCCTGCTGTTTTGGCTTTGTTATCTTTGTAGGTAAATAGTCCCTCCCTGTCCATGTTTGCCAGTACTGTAATTGTTTCCTTCCAGTTTTTTCCTTGCCAGTCCAAGACCTTGATCTTGTACGTTCTGGCATGCTGTGGTAACATACAATTCAACAAAGTCTGCACTGCTAAAAGTTCGTTTTGATCCAAGGGTATTCCTGCATGCTCGTCCCAGCTATTTTTCCACCTGCCTGCGAAATCTATCATTGATTCTTCCGCTTTCTGCAGACAGCGGTTGACTTCCCCAATGTCCCCATGTTTTTTAGCTCCCTTCAGAATTGCATTTTTTCCCCTATGTTGCAGCCAGTGAGTTAATGACTCATTGCCGTTGTCCAGCAAGGTATCATCAACTCTCCAATCCTCCCTTTCTCCTGGCGGGATCGAGAACATATCTTTTACTCCCTGCCAGGAGGATCCGTAGGCTGCTTGTAATAATAATTTAATATCCCCCGGTAGCGGATTGTAAATCGTACATGTCTGCTCAAGCCAGTTGTGAAATGCTATAGGTTTCTTTACTGGGTTTGGGGCGGCAGAGATCATATCTCTGGCCTCTCCCGGGGACCAGGGTTTTAAAACCACTGTGGTTCCTATCATTACCCTGGGATTTTGGAGGAGGAGGGTAGAGTCGGCTTCTGCCTGGGCTGGGGTTGTTTGCGACCTTAGTCGAGAACTCATCCCAGATCTCTGATTGACTTCCCCTCCCTCTGCTGCTTCAGCCCCTGCTCCTAATACCTCCGGATTTCCTCCATCGGCTCCTCCATTAGGTGGTGGGGCCGGGAGGACAGCTAGTTCTCTCTGGGCTTGATCTCTATGGGCAATAACCATTTCTATAATTTCCTGCCAGCTATTTCGCTTTGGGGGTTCTATACGAGGATAAAGTCCCACAGTGGGTGCTGAGGGGATAGGGAGGTTTGGAGGGCTATAAGAGGGAGGTTTTTCATTTTCCCCCTTTTCTTTTCCTCCTGATTTATTCTCCGAATTTTTATTTTTCGGAGGCTGATGTCTCTTAGCAACCTCAATCCATTTATTAAAACAATTTTCCATGTAATCCTTGTCCCAAGTAGGGTCTCCCCCTCCTTCCTTGGTTATTTTTCTCCATTCCTCAATTAAAGATAGTTTAAAACTTCCTCCATATGGCCAATCCCCATCAGACCAACCGTACAAATCGCTACTAAACGTTACCGTGTATCGGTCATCTCCTGTTTCTTTAATTACAGTGTCCGCCGGCGAGCCGGGCGGCACAATTGGATCTCCTACCTTCTCTCGTTGCTTTACTACCTTACGGATTCTCTTTTCGGTTTTAGAATGTAATTTCATTCCTTTGGTCAAGGGGTCGTCTTTCTTTCCTTTTCTAGGAGCTGGGCGCGAGCGCCCTGCTCGACTAGAGCTGTTTCCCATTCTTCCGGGTGCGATGTCTCGCGATTTTTCTGAAATGAGAATTAAGGACACTCCTACAAAATATACAGTAATATTTTACAAAGCGCTCACCGGTGTTCTCTTTTCCGCTCAGCTCGGGGTCTCCTTATTGCTTTCTTGTTATTTTAGCTTCTTTGTGGTAGCTACCTTAAATGCCTCACCCTTCAAGGGATCTTGGTGGCTCGTCCCCCTTTTAGCTAGGACAGCCTTGGTACCTTCCCCCTTTCAGCTAGGAAGGTCCTTAAAATTCCTCTTTTCTCTTTTCAAAGTTAAATTTGGTTCTTTTGGATCTCGTTTTTAGAGATCCTGCCTGACTACGCCAGAATCTGTCGAAGAAATTTTAGCTTAAATTAACTCAGCGGAGACTTTCAGAGCCGTGCTTCGAGAGAAAGTTTATTTCTAACGAGATATCTCGGAGAGCCCGCTTAGTCCACACTAAGGCAGAACTCTGACTTTTACAGGAAAACCCGCGCTATATTTATACAGTAAAAAGAGGAGTTTTATCTTCAAATTCCACACATTAACATTAATCATATTACTCCGAGAATACAAAGGTCATCCCGGAAGGCACACATTATCTGTTCTTGCATAGTTTCTCCCTGTCTGTGTCAATAATCAGTTTCTCCCTGTCTGTGTCAATAATCAGTTTTAGGAGACTCATGCAGGGAACAGATAATCAGTTTTTGTTTTCTTAAGACAAAGAAGTTTGGGTGTTTTCTCTAGCTCCATTATTTCTACAATATCAGCAAGAAGTGATTTTAACCCTTCCCTTTACCATACTACAGAGATCCTTTTCTTCCACAGGCTGTAACGTGAGGGCATCATCGCGCCGGTGGAATTCAACACTGGGCCGGCCTGATTGTTCCCATACTCAAGGAGGACAGTACAGTTAGAATTTGCGGTGACTATAAAGTAACAATTAACCGTTTTTCGCTACCCAAGGCAGACGCCCTATTTGCGACCTTGCTGGAGGGAAGACGTTCACAAGCTGGACCTGACCTCGGCCTACATGGCGCAGGAGCTGGAGGAGTCTTCAAAAGGCCCCACCTGCATCAACTCGCACAAAGGTCTATTCATTTAGAACCGGTGCCCGTTCGGGATTCGGTCGGCTGCAGCAATCTTCCAGCAAAACATGGAAAGCCTGCTAAAGTCGGTTCCTTGTACACTGGTCTTCCAGGACAACATATTGGTTACAGGTTGGGACACTATGGAGCACTATGGATGAGGTTCTTAGTCGGTTGGATCGCGTGGGGCTCAGGTTGAAACGCTCAAAGTGTGTATTCCTGGCACAGAAGGTTGAATTATTAGGAAGAAGGATCGCAGCAGATGGCATCAGACCGACCGACGCCAAGACGGAGGCCATCAAGAACACGCTGTGACCACAGAACTGCCGTCGTTTCTGGGACTCCTGAACTACTTCGGTAATTTCCGACCTGGGTTAAGCACCCTACTAGAACCCTTGCATGTGCTACTGCGCAGGGGAGACGACTGGGTATGGGGGAATTCACAAGAGGCTGATTTTAAGAAAGCCAGAAATTTACTGTGTTCTAACAAACTGCTTGTCCTGTATAACCCATGTAAACGACTCGTGTTAGCTTGCGATGCGTCGTCATACAAGTTCGGGTGTGTTTTACAACAGGCTAATGAATTGGGGATTTTGCAACCGGTTGCATATCCATCTAGGAGTTTGTCCAAGGCCGAAAGGGCCTACAGCATGATTGAAAAAGAGACTCTGGCTTGTGTTTACATTGTAAAAAAAATGCACCAGTACTTGCTTGGCCTGACGTTCGAACTTGAAACAGATCACAAGCCGCTCATTTCGCTGTTCTCAGAGAGCAAACGATAAATACCAATGCCTCTGCCTGCATCCAAAGATGGGCGCTCATGCTGTTGGCATGCAACTGTGTAATTCGCCACAGACTGGGCACAGAGAACTGCACAGATGCTCTCAGTCGGTTACCGTTGCCCACCACTGGGGTGGAAATGGCACAGCCAGCGGACTTGCTTATGGTCATGGAGGCATTTTAGAATGAGAAATCCCCCATTACGGCCCGCCAGATCAGGACATAAGAACATAAGAACATAAGAACATAAGAATTAGGAACAGGAGTAGGTCATCTAGCCCCTCGAGCCTGCTCCGCCATTCGACAAGATCATGACTGATCTGGCCGTGGACTCAGCTCCACTTACCCGCCCGCTCCCCATAACCCTTAATTCCCTTATTGGTTAAAAATCTATCTATCTGTGACTTGAATACATTCAATGAGCGAGCCTCAACTGCTTCCTTGGGCAGAGAATTCCACAGATTCACAACCCTCTGGGAGAAGAAATTCCTTCTCAACTCGGTTTTAAATTGGCCCGTATTTTGAGGCTGTGCCCCCTAGTTCTCGTCTCCCTGACCAGTGGAAACAACCTCTCTGCCTCTATCTTGTCTATCCCTTTCATTCTTTTAAATGTTTCTATAAGATCACCCCTCATCCTTCTGAACTCCAACGAGTAAAGACCCAGTCTACTCAATCTATCATCATAAGGTAACCCCATCACCTCTGGAATCAGCCTAGTGAATCGTCTCTGTACACCCTCCAAAGCTAGTATATCCTTCCTTAAGTAAGGTGACCAAAACTGCACGCAGTACTCCAGGTGCGGTCTCACCAATACCCTGTACAGTTGCAGCAGGACCTCGCTGCTTTTGTACTCCATCCCTCTCGCAATGAAGGCCAACATTCCATTCGCCTTCCTGATTACCTGTTGCACCTGGGCCAATTGTGGAGCAGTGGAGGCGTGGCCTAAACAGTTGGAGCTGTGAGCAGTGAGAGAAGGAGCTGCTGCTTTTGCTCCTGGCTGGGCCTGTGAATCAGCCCAGGAACAGAAGGAAGGAAGGAAGGGGCTTCACCACCAACTTTCACCCAGAGGGAGAGGAGGAAAAAGCAGAAAACTTTAACAACTTCACCATTTCTACAAAGAGTTGGAGAGAGGGGGAAAGACCAACAACAACATCCAGTGTGGAAGGAGGGAGACTCTACCATTCTACAGGTGGGTGTATTGGTGCAGTCCCTAAAAGACTTTGCTGTATCGGTGGGGGGAGGAAAGAAGACCAGTCGGGGGCCGGAACATCGCGGGGGGGGTGTGTGTGGAAGTGTGTGTGGGGGCCTTGCTTACAACTGGGCCCCACACACCTTTGAAGCACCCCTCCACCATTGCCAAGCCTGGGATAGCTGGAGCTACCAGGCTAAGAAACAATTAATCCACCCTAATTAACATCGTTGGGAGTGTGTGCCTGTGTGGCTCCAGCTGCACCAGGTGAAGACATCTTCTCCCCTCACCCGAAGACCACCCCAAGGACTATTTTTTGTTTGCCATCTGGGGATTGCACCCACCCACAGCTGCGAGGGGAGACCTGCCCTCGCAGTTTCCCCCCTTCCCACCCCCCTCTCTCTTTCTCTGTTACTCTCTGTCTCTCCCCTCTCTCTCTGAGAGCCCTTTCCTCCCAAATTGATTGGAAAAATATAAAACAATTAAGACAACTGAGCAGAGGGAGCAAGGCCCCTCCCCAATTGTCAACTAGGGGAGAGGTGTGCCTCGTTAAGAGCTCCTCTGCTCAGTCTATTAAACGAGGCCATTTAAAGACCATTAAGGCTTGTGACTTTGGGGTAGGTGTAGCCCTTAAAGGGACCCCGTGATGGCGACCCCATCTACGCCGGTGGCAGGGCCAGCTAGGACTTATGCGCAGGCGGCATCCACATCCACGGCACCTCCTGCGCCACCTGCTGCCCTGCCACCATTCAGACTTATAACTAAGAAATACGGGGTCAAGAGCTACACTCACCCCACAATGAGCATTGAGGAGTGCGTGCAGGCGATGGCTGGGGTAGTCGGCCCCTCGGCCATTGTCGCAGCCTCCAAGATGTCTGGGAAGGCCGTGTTCTTCCTGGGGTCGGAGCGGGTGGTGTCCCTGGCCATTGAAAAGGGGCTCACGGTGGGCAGGGCGTTCCTGCCGGTGGACCCTCTCGAGGCCACCGCGCAGAGGGTCATTCTATCAAACGTCCCGCCCTTTGTTCCTGCTGAGCTCCTCCTCCCTCACCTACACCAACTGGGGGAGGTAAGGTCGGGGATCAACCCCATACCGCTTGGCCTCAGGGAGAACAGCCTGCGCCATGTGTTCTCCTTCCGCCGCCAGCTCTTTGTCCGGCTGGCGCGGGAAGAGACGACAGAGGGTAGTTTTAATGTGGTGCACAAGGGGACTGGCTACCGCATCTTTTGGACGTCGGACGGCGTGCGGTGCCATGCCTGCAGGGAGGTGGGGCACGTTCGCAAGAATTGCCCCGCCTCCAAAGCCGCCAAATCACCGAGGGCGGCCAAGGCTGGCGCCGCCGCCACCCCTCCCCCTAGTAGCGTCCGCGTGCCGGGAGCTGTGGGTGCGCGGGCATCGTCGGGGGCCTTTGTTTTCACGGCCTCCGGCGGGGGGGAGGGAGAGCGTCCGGCCGGAAAGAAGGCGCAGAAGAAGGCGAAACACCTAGAGGCGGGTCCCCTTAGTGCGCCAGACAAGCTGTTCACCGCGCTCGGCCCAACCCCGTCACCGGCGAGCGCGGGGTGCCCTGAGCCCGTGCCCGAGCCCTTGACTAATACCGCAGAGGGGTTCGGGCGCGGGCAAGATAAGAAAAAGGGGGGAATGGAGCGGGAGGCCTCGGCAGAAACGGGTGTCTCCCTGTCTCCGTGCCCCCCCAGGAAAAAAAGGAGGCGCCGCTCCAATGAGGCGGGGGGGGGGAACAACATCCCTCCGCGGAGGAGTCGGTGCCCGCAGCGTCCCCCACCGGCGCCCCCAAACTGCGCCGTAGGCACAAGGAATCTATCCCCGGGGAGGGTGAAGCAGTCGAGGCAGCCCAGCCGCTGCCTCCCGGGGATGGCGTGAAAGATCTGCCTGTCGTGGGGGGCGTGGGGCCAGCGGAAGAATGCATTGCCGCCGGGTCGAGTAGCCCGGGGACTGAGGCGGGCGGGGCCGAAAAGGCCGAACCTGAGCCCGCCCAGCCAATATCCAACTTCCCCCGGGATTTGCTCGACTCGGCAGAAATACAAAGTATTAACACTTTTAATGAATCTGTACACGCTGGGCCGGGGGTGCTGGTGGGGAGGGGGAGGAACACCCACCCTCGCCCCCTGCTTTGGAGCTGGAGCGCTTGGAGGGCCTGGGGATTTCCTGTGGCCGGGTCTCTCCTTGTTCCCCGGTTCCTGGGGCGGAGGAGGAACCCCTTCCGCTGTCGCTTCCCGACCCAGCACCAATTCTAAAAGAGCCCAGTGAGGACTCCTCTGCCGACGATCCTGGGGGTGGGATCGGGGCGGAGCCAGGACCGGATGGAGCGGCCGGGCCGTTTGCCGTACCTCGTGCGGTCGACGGGCCGGCTGCTAGCGGCGACCTCCCGGAGGGGGACAGGGACTCAGTGGAGGACACGGGTGAAGATCTCGAGTCCATCGCCAGTGAGGCGGTGGATCTGCTCTCGGCCGCTGCTGAGTCCCCCCTCATTCCCATAGAGGATCTCCGGGACTTTTTGGTCGAGAGCCAGGGTCGCCGCAACCGAACCCATCTGGCCCGGGAAAGATGGTCCGAGCCGGGGCTGCTCATCGCTTCCGTCCGCGTCGCCGCTTAAACCATGGCCGCGGGCGGGCCCTTATCAAGGGCGCAAGGCCTTGAGCTGCGACGGCTCAAAAAGTTCCTCGCTGGGCTGCTGAGGGAGTGGAGGTCAACAAAAGACTCCACTCCCCCCCCCACAATAGGTTAGGTAGAGGTTGCACTATGCTCTAGTCATGAAGATAACCATAGCCAGCCTCAACATCAACGGCGGCAGAGGGGCATGTCGTAGATTTGACAATTTTTCGCTCCTGCGGGAGGGGAAATATACGGTGTGCTTCCTGCGAGAAACCCACAGCGTTCCGGGAGACGAAGCCACGTGGCTCCTGGAATGGCAAGGAGAGGTCCGCATGAGCCACCTCACCGCCACTTCTAGTGGGGTGGCCATCTTGCTGGGCCCGCATTTTCAGCCGGAGATCTTGGGGGTCGAGGAGCCCGTGCCAGGCCGCTTGCTGCATGTAACGGTTCGCCTAGGGGACATGCCGCTCTATCTCGTGAACGTGTACGCCCCTCAGCCCGGCCCGCAGCAGGCGCGCTTCTTCGAAGAAGTGTCCGCTCTTCTTGGCTCCGTCGACGTCGGCGACTGCATTGTCCTCAGGGGGGGATTTTAACTGCACCCTCGAGGCGAGGGACCGCTCCGGTGCCCTGCAGAGCATGACGGTGATGGAGAAGTTGAGGGACCTGGTCGGGTCCTTCGACTTGGTGGACGTTTGTCGAAATCTCCACCCCGACTCCAGCGCCTTTGCTTGGGTGAGGCCTGGAGTAGGATGGTCCAGAGTCGACCGCCTCTACGTGTCTCGGGCGTACGTTTCCTGCGTCCCGGCGGCCTCCATGCGGCCGGTGCCGTGTTCGGACCACCACCTGGTGTGGGCGGAGCTCGCTTCGCTCCGCGCGAGGACGGGGTCCGCGTACTGGCACTTTAACAACCAGCTGCTGGAGGACGTGCGGTTCCAGGACTCGTTCCGTCAATTCTGGGCCGACTGGAGAAGGAAGCAGGGGGGCTTCCCCTCCTTGAGGCTATGGTGGGACGTGGGCAAGGCTCACGTCCGCGTCTTCTGTCAAGAGTACGCGAGGGGGTCGACCAAGAGGCGGGCGGCCGGAGTCGGGCGCCTAGAAAAAGAGGTGCTCGACCTGGAATCCCGTCTCGGTCAAGTCGTCGAGGACCCGGCCCTGCGGACGGTGTACGAAGCTAAGAAGGCCGTGCTGAAGGACCTGCAGCTCATCGGGTCCCGAGGCGCGTTCGTGAGGTCACGGATCCGGTTCCTGCGGGATCTGGACCGCGGCTCCCCCTTCTTCTACTCGCTGGAAAAAAGGCAGAGTGTCCGTAAGCAGCTCTTGACGCTGCTGGCCGACGACGGCTCTCTCGTCTCGGATCCGGAGGGCGTCAACAACAGGGCCCATGAATATTACGGGGCTCTGTTCTCTCCGGATCCGTCCAGCGAGGAAGCGTGTAGAGTTTTGTGGGAGGACCTGCCGAAAGTCAGCCCGGAGGGCGGTGAAAATTTGGAAGCTCCGCTAAGCCTGGCGGAGCTGACCGGTGCCCTCAACCGGCTCTCAAGGGGAAAATCCCCGGGGCTGGACGGGCTGACCGTGGAGTTCCACAGGGCGTTCTGGGACGTCCTGGGGAGCGACTACGCGCGGGTCCTGGGGGAAAGTCTGGAGACCGGGGAGATGCCCCTCTCTTGGCGCAGGGCAGTCATCGTCCTGCTGCCTAAGAAGGGCGATCTCCGCCTCCTTAAGAACTGGCGCCCGGTCTCCCTCCTCAGCACGGACTACAAAATCTTCGCCAGGGCGATGTCTGCTCGCCTTGGCACCATGCTGGACCACATGATCCACCCCGACCAGTCCTACATGGTCCCGAGCCGGACAATCCACGACAACATCCATCTGGTCCGGGACCTCATCCATCATTCCCAGGAGGCTGGTCTGTCGGTTGCCTTCCTATCTCTTGACCAAGAGAAGGCGTTCGACAGGGTGGATCACGACTATCTGCTCGGAACTCTGCGCGCTTTCGGGTTCGGGACGCATTTCGTCGCCCGGATCCGACTTTTGTACGCTGCTGCGGAGTGTCTGATTAAGGTTAACGGGTCCTTGATGGCGCCCCTTCGCTTTAGGAGAGGGGTGCGCCAGGGATGCCCCATGTCCGGCCAGTTATACGCCATCTGCGTGGAGCCTTTCCTGCGCCTCCTGCGAACGAGGTTGACGGGACTGGCTCTGCAAGGGCCAGGTGTGGAGGTCGTCCTTTCGGCTTACGCTGATGACGTGCTCCTCGCGGTAGAGGATCCCGCTGACTTGCGGAGGATGTGTGAGTGCCAGGAGATTTATTCGGTCGCATCCTCCACCAGAATCAACTGGGAAAAATGTTCCGGACTCCTGGTGGGTCAGTGGCGGGTGGACTCTCTGCCGGAGGAGCGCAGGCCTTTTGCCTGGAGCACGACCCATCTCCTCTACCTGGAAGTCTACCTTAGCCCCGACGGGGAAGCCTGGCCGGCGAACTGGCAGGAGCTGGAGGCCAAGGTCGCCGCTCGCCTAGGGCGCTGGACAGGACTGCTCCGAGTGCTGTCCTACAGGGGTCGAGCGCTCGTCATAAACCAGCTGGTGGCCGCCATGTTGTGGTACCGGCTGGTCACTTTGACCCCTCCCCCTGCGTTTGTCGCCAAGATACAGAAGAAGCTGGTGGACTTCTTCTGGAACAACAGGAAGCACTGGGTCTCTGCCGCGGTCTTCAGTCTCCCGCATGAGGAAGGCGGTCAGTCGTTGGTGTGCGTCAGCGCCCAGCTCGCGACTTTCCGTCTTCAGACCCTGCAGAGATACCTATACGTCGAGCTCCCTCCTAGGTGGTGTGCTCTGGTGACGTATTTCTTCCGCCAGCAGCGCGACCTCAATTACGACTAGCAGCTCCTGTTTGTGAACTTGGGGGGTGTCAGGACCGCCCTCCAGGAGCTGCTTGTCTTTTACAAGGAACTCATCAGGGTCTGGAACAAAGTCTCCACCAAGCGCAGCTCTCCACCGGCTGGAGTGGCGGCTGTCCTGCAGGAGCCGCTGCTCGGGAATCCGTACCTCCACGACCGAGGTTTTATGTGGCGGTCGGAAGAGAGGGCTGTGGCTGGTGAGGTGACCAGAGTCAGGGACCTGCTCGATGGCGGAGGAGTGGGCTGGATGGCGCCAGGCACGCTGGCACGGCGCCTAAATTCAGCCAACGTCTGCCGCGCGGCCGAAGCCATCGGGTCGCTAAAAACAGCTCTGGGCCCTGACTCCGTTAGGTGCATCGGGGAGGTTCAAGCACGTGGGGAGATCCTGTCCGAACTGACCCCCGTCCGGACGGAATTCCTCATCGGCGCCAAACCCCAGAACCTCCCTCGGGAGCTGGCGCCTCACAACTTGAGCCGCCTCAAGGAAATCCCCTCCGTGCCTTTCAGTTCCGCGCGGAGGGGTTTCCTGTACGGGCTGCTCCTGCACACTCTCAACTTTGCCTTCCTCGCCGGACGTCCGGACACGCCATGGCGTACCATCTTGCCGTCCGGAGGAGGCGGGGGTCCCTGATGGAGGGCACTCTATGCGGGAGTCCTCCCACTATTCATCGGGGACTTGGCCTGGAGGGTGGTGCACGGAGCAGTGCCGTGCAACAAATTTTTAAGCCGGTTCACGGACTCCCAGGCCGCCTGCAATTTCTGCGGTCTGGAAGAGTCCGTGTTCCATGTTTTTATGGAATGCACGAGGTTGCAGCCCCTGTTCTATTTTTTAAAGGAGCTGCTCCTGAAATTCTGGCTGCACTTCAGTCCCACCCTCCTGATCTTTGGGCACTCTGTGCGGAGGGGAGCGGGTAGGTCCGAGGGCCTCCTCGTAGGACTGCTCCTGGGCACGGCCAAGGGTGCCATCAGCCGGTCCAGGCAGCGGGCGGTCGAGGGGGTCGTTCAACCTGACTGCCTGCCTCTCTTCCGCGCGTACATCCGCGCCAGGGTGTCCTTGGAGATGGAGCACGCGGTGTCCACTGGTACGCTCGCGGCCTTCTGCGAGAGGTGGGCACCGGAGGGACTGGAGTGCATCGTCACGCCCGGCAACCAAATTTTAATTTGATTTTATGTTTTAAAGTTTAATTTGTTTTAATTGCCGGTGCTTTTAGTGTCCCCCTCCCCTTTTATAGGGGGCACTGGAAAAAATGTGATTTTAGTGCCCAAAAAAAAACCACAAAAAAAAAAGAAAAAAAAACACAAAAAAGAAAAAAAGAGCCTTGTAAATGTCTGGTGTGTCATCCAGCTCGGGTGGCACGGTTTAATGTTTTATGTTTTTAAGATAAACTCCAAAAAGAGTTTCATGCACAAGGACCCCCAGGTCCCACTGCACCTCAGCATGTTGTAATTTCTCCCCATTCAAATAATATTCCCTTTTACTGTTTTTTTCCCCAAGGTGGATGACCTCACACTTTCCGACATTGTATTCCATCTGCCAAACCTTAGCCAAACCTTAGTCAGGACCTGGACCAGCCAGGATCCTTTATTGGCCCTGGTAAAAAAAACTGTGTCCTCCATGGGAACTGGTCCAGTGTCCCAGTGGAGATGCAGGAAGCGATTAAGCCATTCCATAGATGCAAAGATGAGCTGTCCCTGCAGGCGGACTGTCTCTTGTGGGGCAATCCTGTGGTATTGCCCAAGAAAAGCAGAGACACATTTATTGGGGAATTACACAGCACCCACTCAGGCATCATAATGATGAAAGCCATAGCCAGACCCCACGTGTGGTGGCCAGGCATCGACTCAGATTTAGAGTCATGTGCACGCCAGTGCTTGCTCTCCATTGAGCAATGCACCCAGAGAGGCACCACTAAGTTTATGGTCCTGGCTATCCAAACTGTGGTCGAGGATCCATGTAGACTATGCAGGCCCATTCCTAGGCAAAATGTTTTTGGTTGTCGTGGATGTATGTCCTTACACACTACTATATATTCACATGAGGCACATTCTGCAGACAAGGTCACTCTGTGACCTGAACCTTTATTCACAGGACCAAGAAGTGATGACCCTGCATGGGAGCTCCCTTTATATACCTGGAAGACCAGGTGAGGAATGTCTCCCACAAGTTCCCTGTGGTCAAGGTATGCATTTCTTAGGTGTATATAGCATGCAGTGTTATTACATAAAGATTACAGTTACATGAAGGTTACATACATGACATCACCTCCCTCCAACATCTTATGGGGTTAAAGATTAAGTCTTTCAGGCGGTCGACGTTCTCTCGTGGAGCGCCGAAGTTGGGGCTCTGGTTGTTGAGCCTTGGTATGCGTCTCTGTCACCTGTGGTGATTCCGGCTTGTCCGGGCTGGCCACAGGAACTGTGCATGTTGCTGAATGTTCTTGTTGCTCGTTCACTGGCAGTGGTGTGGGCAACATCTCATGATCTTCCACAGGTTCCTCAGTGTCCATGCTGAACCTTTTTTTTTACTTGGTCCACATGCTTGCGGCATATCTGTCCATTTTTAAGTCTGACCACTATGACCCTGTTCCCCTCTTTGCCAATTACAGTACCCTCAAGCTACTTGGGCCCCAAAGCGTGATTAAGTACAAATACAGGGTCATCGATTTCTATACATCTCCCCTTTGAGTTACGGTCATGGCACTCATTTTGGGACTGACGCTTGCCCTCAACAATGTCTGACAGGACTGGATGAATGAAGGACAGCCGAGTTTTAAGTGTACGTTTCATGAGTAGTTCCATGGGCGGGACTCCCGTGAGCGAATGCGGTCGGGACTTATAGGCCAGCAGGAGGCACGATAGGTGGCATTGAAGGGAGGGTCCTTGAATCTGGAGCATGCCTTGTTTTATGATTTGGACCGCACGTTCCGCCTGGCCATTGGAAGCCGGCTTGAACGGCGCCGTCCTGACATGTTTGATGTCATTACCCGACATGAACTCCCGGAATTCATAGCTGGCGAAACACGGGCCATTGTCGCTAACCAGAATGTCCAGCAAGCTGTGGATCGCTAAGACCGCATGCAGGCTCTCCACAGTGGTGGATGTTGTACACAAATTCAATATGATGCACTCGATCCATTGAGGAACAACAATGAGGAACATTTTTTCCATGAATGAGCCCGCGTAGTCTAGGTTAATACGTGACCATGGCCTGGTGGGCAAGGGCCACGGGCTGAGTGGGGCCTCGCTGGGGGCATTGCCCAGCTGGGTATACGTCGTGCACCTGTGAACACAGTGTTCCAGGTCCGAGTCAATTCCCGGCCACCATATATGTGACCGGGCAATGGCTGTGCAGTTCTCTGATGAATGCTTCCCTGCCCCTCTGGGGCATGACTACCCGGCTGCCCCATAGTAGGTAGTCGGCTTGGATGGAGAGCTCATCCATCTGTCTGTGAAACGGTCTGACCTCCTCGGGGCATGCTCCGTGTGCGGGCGACAAATCCCCAGGCAGGACACATTTCTTAATCAAGGATAGGAGGGGATCTCTGTTGGTCCAGATTTTGATCTGGTGGGCTGTGATGGGGGAGCCTGCGCTGTCAAAGGCATCGACAGCCATGACCATCTCAGCACTTTGCTCTGCTGCCCCCTCTGTGGTGGCCAGTGGAAGCCTGCTGAGCGCGTCAGCGCAATTTTCGGTGTCTGGCCGGTGCCGTATGGTGTAGTCATATTCAGCCAGCGTGAGAGCCCATCGCTGTATGCGAGCTGACACATTGGCATTGACAGCTTTGTTGTCTGACAACAGGGATGTTAATGGCTTGTGGTCCATTTCTAACTTCTGCCAAAAAGGTATAGTGCATCTTTTTCACCCCGTAGACACATGCGAGTGCTTCCTTTTCAACCATCCCATATCCCCGTTCTGCTTGGGAGAGCGACCTGGAGGCATCAGCCACAGCTTGGAGTTGGCCCTCATCATTACTCTGCTGCAACACGCACCCAACCCCATAGGATGGTGCATCACATGTCAAATTCAATTTCATACAGGGTTTGAACAGTGTCAAAAGCTTATTTGAACAAAGCAGGTTCCGCGCCCGATTGAAAGCCCATTCCGGACAGACCCCCAAAACCAATCGCAACCCTTACACAGGAGCATGTGTAGCGACTCCAACAATGTGCTTAAGTTCGTCAGAAAGTTCCCGAAATAGTTCAAGATTCCCAGAAGTGCACGCAACTCCGATGTGTTGTCGGGCCTGGGCGCACGACGAATCGCCTCCGCTTTGGTTTCGGTAGGCCGGATTCAGTCTGCAGCAACTATCCTGCCCAAAAACTCGACCTCTGGGACCAAAAACACACACTTGGACTTCTTTAGTCAAAGGCCTACTCGGTCCAGTCGGCGTAGCACCTCCTCCAGGTTGTGGAGGTGTTCCTCGGTGTCTCGACCCGTGATAAGGATGTCGTCATGAAATACGGTTGTTCCAGGGATGGATTTGAGCAGGCTTTCCATGTTCCTTTGAAAGATAGCGGCTGCTGATCGAATGCCAAATGGACACCTATAATAGACAAACAGCCCCTTGTGCGTGGTGATGGTTGTCAGAAGCTTGGATTCTTTGGCCAGTTCCAAGGTATGTAGACTGAAGTGATGTCCAACTTGGTGAACAGCTTGCTGCCTGCCAGCGTGGCAAAAAGTTCCTCCGCTTTCGGAAGCGGGTATTGGTCTTGTAGTGACACTCGGTTGATAGTGGCCTTATAGTCGCCACAGATCCTGACCGAGCCATCCTTTTTTAGGACAGGGACGATGGGGCTTGCCCAGTCGCTGAATTCAACGGGCGTAATTCAGCACTCTCTTAGCAACCTGTACAACTCACTCTCAATTTTCTACCGCATCACAGACGGCACAGCTCTGGCTTTGTGGTGCACTAGTCTGGCGTCCGGGGTGATGCGTATCACGACTTTGGTACCCTTGAAAGTCCCGACACCGGGTTGAAATAGTGACTCAAATTTCTGTCGAACCTGTGAGCATGAACTTTGCTCCACGGATGAAATGGTGTCACATCCCCCCATTTCCAGTTCATCTCGGCTAGCCAGCTCCTCCCCAAAAGCACGGGACCATTTTCCGGGACAATCCAGAGTGGCAGCCGGTTCTCTGATCCATTATGTGTGACCAGCAACATTGCACTGCCTCGCACTGGGATGATCTCTTTGGTGTACATCCGTAATTGCGTGTCAATGCGTTCTAGTTTGGGTCTGCTAGCTCGGAGTGGCCATAACTTCTCGAATTGTTGGACACTCCTAAGTGGCTGGCTGGCCCCTGTGTCCAGCTCCATGCGTACCGGGATGCTGTTTAATAGGACTTTCATCATCATGGCTGGCATTTTGGTATATGAGCTGTGGATGTTTGCCACATGAACCCGCTGAACTTCAGCGTCCATTGCTTTGTCCCAAGGTTACATATATGACAGTGGATGCTTACACAAAATGGATTGATTGTGCAGTAATGTCTGGAAGCACGTCCACGGCCACCATTGAAAGTCTAAGAGCTATGTTTGCCACGCAAGGCCTGCCCAATGTCCTAGTCAGCGACAATGGGCCATGCTTAACTAGTGCCATATTCAAAGAATTCATGACCCGCAACAGGATCAAACATGTCACATCTCTGCCGTTGAAGCCCGCATCCAACGGCCAGGCAGAACGGGCAGTTCAGACCATCAAGCAAAGCTTGAAACACGTGTCGGAAGGCTCCCTGCCGAACCTGTTATCCCGAGTACTGCTCAGCTACTGCACCAGACCCCACTCACTCACAGGGATTCCCCCAGCCGAGCTGCTCATGAAAAGGGCGCTTAAAACAAGGCGACCTCTGTTCCACCCTGATCTACATGATCACGTGGAGGACAAGCGGCATCAACAGAGTGTGTATCATGACCTCGCAAACTTGTCACGCGATATTGAGATCAATGATCCTGCGTTTATGCTCAATTTTGGACATGGTCCCAAATGGCTTGCTGGCACGATCACAGCCAAAGAGGGGAGTAGGGTGTTTGAGGTCAAAGTGACCAATGGACAAATGCACAGAAAACACTTGGACCAAATTAAACTGCGGTTCACCAACAGCTACGGACAACCTCAAGAGGACGCTACCAACTTTGACAAGTGGCAACTGACATCACAGTTGACCAGGAAACAGAACTCGTCATCACCAGCAGCTCGGCAAGGCCGGCTGCCCAACAGTCCAATGAAGAACTGACCAACCCAATCATATCAACATTTGTACCGAGACGATCGACAGGGGAACGCAGAGACCCAGATCGTCTCACCTTGTAAATAAGTGTATTGTTGACTTCACGGAGGAGGGATGTCATGTATTTAATCCCTTGTAACCTTGTAACCTGTATCAGACCTGTCCACCAGAGTGCCGACCTGTTGGAGTTCCAAGGGATCCCTTGGGAGTACAGTCTATAAGCAGGCCACCCACGAAGTACCTGCATTCTGGAACTACAATAAAGGAGCTAAGGTCACACTTGCTCATGACACACAGTACTCGGTCTGAACATTTATTATGAGCATCACAGTTATAAAATAAAGATTGACAGCGAGCCACGTGAGGAGACATTGAAAATTGCAGCTCAGTCAAATTGTGAGGGAAATGGGCAGTGCTGTCTTCATACCAAAAGGGGGCGATGTTGGTTCTGAAAAGACCACATTTTTTGACAATTTCTGTGTCACTCAGTTGATTGGTTTGTAAAACCCATTTGTACCAAACCTCCAGTCAGGTTTGCAGAATAATTTCCAGTTCCCCACGTGTCATTTGATGGTGGATCTCAGCGTGTATCTCCTCGTCCGCTCATGAGGTGGTGTCTCAGACTGATTGGCGGGGCAGCAGCCACTCTGCACTGCAGCAAGCATTGGCAGGCCATTCCACTGTGGGAGGCCTCACCGTGGAGCTCGGTGCGTGGGGTATATCCACACACAGACGCTCTGTTGCCAGGTACAACAGCAACAACCGGCATTGCTATAGAAACTGGAACATTAGAACAACATCCCAAGGCAGCTGAAAGAGGCGTAATCTGGTCAAAGTGGTGCTGAGACAAAGAGGGAGGAGCTGGGAGGTTTGAACAAAACGCTCAGTCACAGATTGGGTTTGAAGGGAGGTCTTAAAAGAGGAGAGGGGTGGAGTGGCAGAGAGGTTTAGGGAGCAGGGAGTTAGGGCCCAGGCAGCTGAAGGAGGCCCCCAATGGAGGGGGAAGGGAAGGGGGGATGGATAAGAAGCCTGAGCCAGATACAGCGGCCCCTGAACACAACAACAACTTGCATTTATAAAGCGAGTGTTGTGACAATGACAGACAGTGAGAATATAACCCTGATAATATAATCCTGATAATAAAAAATTCTGGAATTTTTTGAGGATGTAACTCGTAGAGTGGACAAGGGAGAACCAGTGGATGTGGTGTATTTGGACTTTCAAAAGACTTTTTGACAGGGTCCCGCACAAGAGATTGGTGTGCAAAATTAAAGCACATGGTATTGGGGGTAATGTACTGACGTGGATAGAGAATTGGTTAGAAGCAGTGTGTCGGAATAAACGGGTCCTTTTCAGAATGGCAGTCAGTGGCTAGTAGAGTGCTGCAGGGCTCAGTGCTGGGACTCCAGCTCTTTGCAATATACATTAATGATTTGGATGAAGGAATTGAGTGTAATATCTCCAAGTTTGCAGAAGACACTAAACTGGGTGGCGGTGTGAGCTGTGAGGGGGACGCGAAGAGGCTGCAGGGTAACTTGGACAGGTTAGGTTAGTGGGCAAATGCATGGCAGATGCAGTATAATGTGGATAAATGAGAGGTTATTCATTTTGGAGGCAAAAAAATGAAGGCAGAATATTATCTGAATGGCGGCAGATTAGGAAAAGGGGAGGTGCCATGAGACGTAGGTGTCACGGTTCATCAGTCTTTGAAGGTCGGCATGCAGGTACAGCAGGTGGTGAAGAAGGCAAATGGTTTGTTGGCCTTCATAGCTAGTGGATTTGAGTATAGGAGCAGGGAGGTCTTACTGCAGTTGTACAAGGCCTTAGTGAGGCCTCACCTGGAATATTGTGTTCAGGTTTGGTCTCCGAATCTGAGGAAGGACGTTCTTGCTATTGAGGGAGTGCAGCGAAGGTTCACCAGACTAATTCCAGGGATGGCTGGACTGTTATATGAGGATAGACTGGATCAACTGGGCCTTTATTCACTGGAGTTTAGAAGGATAGAAACATAGAAACATAGAAAATAGGTGCAGGAGTAGGCCATTCGGCCCTTCGAGCCTGCACCGCCATTCAATGAGTTCATGGCTGAACATGCAACTTCAGTGCCCCAATCCTGTTTTCTCGCCATACCCCTTGATCCCCCTAGTAGTAAGGACTTCATCTAACTCCTTTTTGAATATATTTAGTGAATTGCCTCAACAACTTTCTGTGGTATGGAATTCCACAGGTTCACCACTCTCTGAGTGAAGAAGTTTCTCCTCATCTCGGTCCTAAATGGCTTACCCCTTATCCTGAGACTGTGACCCCTGGTTCTGGACTTCCTCAAAATTGGGAACATTCTTCCTGCATCTAACCTGTCTAAACCTGTCAGAATTTTGAATGCTTCTATGAGATCCCCTCTCATTCTTCTGAACTCCAGTGAATACAAGCCCAGTTGATCCAGTCTTTCTTGATATGTCAGTCCCGCCATCCCGGGAATCAGTCTGGTGAACCTTCGCTGCACTCCCTCAATAGCAAGAAGGTCCTTCCTCAAGTTAGGAGACCAAAACTGGACACAATACTCCAGGTGTGGCTTCACCAAGGCCCTGTACAACTGTAGTAACACCTCCCTGCCCCTGTACTCAAATCCCCTCGCTATGAAGGCCAACATGCCATTTGCTTTCTGAACTGCCTGCTGTACCTGCATGCCAACCTTCAATGACTAATGTACCATAAAACCCAGGTCTCGTTGCACCTCCCCTTTCCTTAATCTGTCACCATTCAGATAATAGTCTGTCTCTCTGTTTTTACCACCAAAGTGGATAACCTCACATTTATCCACATTATACTTCATCTGCCATGCATTTGCCCACTCACCTAACCTATTCAAGTCACTCTGCAGCCTCATAGCATTCTCCTCGCAGCTCACACTGCCACCCAACTTAGTGTCAACCACAAATTTGGAGATACTACATTTAATCCCCTCGTCTAAATCATTAATGTACAATGTAAACAGCTGGGGCCCCAGCACAGAACCTTGCGGTACCCCACTAGTCACTGCCTGCCATTCTGAAAAGTACCCATTTCTCCTACTCTTTGCTTCCTGTCTGCCAACCAGTTCTCAATCCATGACAGCACTCGACCCCCAATCACATGTGCTTTAACTCTGCACATTAATCTCTTGTGTGGGACCTTGTCAAAAGCCTTCTGAAAGTCCAAATACACCACATCAACTGGTTCCCCCTTGTCCACTCTACTGGAAACATCCTCAAAAAATTCCAGAAGATTTGTCAAGCATGATTTCCCTGTGACAAATCCTGCTGACTTGGACCTATCATGTCACCTCTTTCCAAATGTGCTGCTATGACATCCTTAATAATTGATTCCATCATTTTATCCACTACCGATGTCAGGCTGACCAGTCTATAATTCCCTGTTTTAATTCTCCCTCCTTTTTTAAAAAGTGGGGTTACATTGGCTACCCTCCACTCCATAGGAACTGATCCAGAGTCCATGGAATGTTGGAAAATGACTGTCAATGCATCCGCTATTTCCAAGGCCACCTCCTTAAGTACTCTGGGATGCAGACCATCAGGCCCTGGGGATTTATCGGCCTTCAATCCCATCAATTTCCCCAACACAATTTCCCGACTAATAATGATTTCCCTCAGTTCCTCCTTCTTACTAGACCCTCTGACCCCTTTTATATCCGGAAGGTTGTTTGTGTCCACCTTAGTGAATAACGAACCAAAGTACTTGTTCAATTGGTCTGCCATTTCTTTGTTCCCAGTTATGACTTCCCCTGATTCTGACTGCAGGGGACCGACGTTTGTCTTCACTAACCTTTTTCTCTTTACATATCTATAGAAGCTTTTGCAGTCCGTCTTAATGATCCCTGTAAGCTTCCTCTCGTACTCTATTTTCACTGCCCTAATCAAAGCCTTTGTCCTCCTCTGCTGAGTTCTAAATTTCTCCCAGTCCCCGGGTTCACTGCTGTTTCTGGCCAATTTGTATGTCACTTCCTTGGCTTTAATAATATCCCTGCTTTCTCTTGATAGCCACGGTTGAGCCACCTTTCCTTTTTTATTTTTACGCCTGACAGGGATGTATAATTGTTGTAGTTCATCCATGCGGTCTCTAAATGTCTGACGGTGCCCATCCACTGTCAACCCCTTAAATATCATTCGCCAATCTATCCTAGCCAATTCACACCTCATACCTTCAAAGTTACCCTTCTTTAAGTTCTGGACCATGGTCTCTGAATTAACTGTTTCATTCTCCATCATAATGTAGAATTCCATCATATTATGGTCACTCTTCCCCAAGGGGCCTCGCACAACAAGATTGCTAATTAATCCTCTCTCATTACACAACACCCAGTCTAAGATGGCCTCCCCCCTGGTTGGTTCCTCGACTTATTGGTCGAGAAAACCATCCCTTATGCGCTCCAGGAAATCCTCCTCCACCGTATTGCTTCCAGTTAGGTTAGCCCAATCTATATGCATATTGAAGTCACCCATGATAACTGCTGCACCTTTATTACATGCAGCCCTATTTTCCAGTTTGATCCCCTCCCCAACAGAGGGGATCTCATAGAAACGTATAAGATTCTGCCGGGACGGGATATGTTAGATGCGGGAAGAATGTTCCCGATGTTGGGGAAGTCCAGAACCAGGGGACATAGTCTTAGGATAAGGGGTAGGCCATTTAGGACTGCGCTGAGGAGAAGCTTTTTCACTCAGAGAGTTGTTAATCTGTGGAATTCCCTACCGCAGAGAGTTGTTGATGCCAGTTCATTGGATATATTCAAGAGGGAGTTAGACATGGCCCTTACGGCTAAGGTGTCAAGGGGTGTGGCGAGAAAGCAGGAAAGGGGCACTGATTGAATGATCAGCCATGATCATATTGAATGGCAGTGCAGGCTCGAAGGGCCGAATAGCCTACTCCTGCACCTATTTTCTATGTTTCTATGTAACACAGTATTTACAGCACTTGACACTGTGGGGAAAACTTGTAATTTTAAATCCATGAGCTGGACATAAGCGAGAGCAGGACCTGATTGTGGCCGGTGCGGAGATCACCACTTACAGAAGGTAGTTACTGCAGGGAATTCAGGGCCACAGTGATCTCCTGGACTAGTTTCAATCGCCTGCGGGCGGGGGGCAGGCGGGGGGGTGTCGGAGAGTAGTTGCCCAGATTTATTTCCCCCCCATGGGTTTTTTACCTGGTTTTTCTCCTCTCCCAGGAGATCAGGTAGTTTTGGGTGGGATGGAGAGTCTATACTGTGATACACAAGGTATCACAATTGTGTGGGACAGGCTGGATGGACCACAGGGTCTTTACCTGTCCGTCACTCTCCGCGGGTTTGGGGTTCAAAGATGTAGAGCTGAATTGGAAAGAAAGACTGGCATTTATATAGCGCCGTTGACCACCTCAGGATGTCCCAAAGTGCTTTACAGCCAATGAAGTATTTTAGAAGTATAGTCACTGCGGTAATAGAGGAGACACAACAGACAGTTTGTGCACAGCAAGCTCCCACATGTGACTATGACCAGATAATGGGCCCAAATTGCGTATTGCCCCGGTTGGGGCGGTAACTTTTCCCACACCGAAATCCCGCCCCGGAAGCGAAATTGGGGTCACAACACCTGACAGGAAAGGGAGCGCAATGTGGCGTTCTGCACTTCCCCTGGGGGTGGGCTCGGGGGCGAGTTTCGGGCTGCACAATTGCGGCATCGACCCCACCACATCGGCACAGAAAGACCCAACCGGTAAGTCGTCAAAAACAAATGACGGGGTGCGACAGCACGCACCTCCCGGTAAATTTCACCCCGCAACTGAAGTGCGGCCCGGTTAATGATCCACAGGCCCAGCGCGGACACAGCTCACGTACACCGCTCATGGTCATGGACACGGCTCACAGGAGGCGGACACGACTCACTGGGTGCGATCCGTTTCAAGTCTCAAGAATGTGACTTGAACCCACAACCTTCGGACTCAGAGGTGAGTGTGCTGCCCATTGAGCCACAGCTGACTGAGCTGAAAACTTAAGGCCCATTAATGGCCCATCGACGGTGTTCGCCCTCAGTGGGGTGAACAAATCCAGAAATTATGGCCTGAATGATGTAGATCAGGCCATTATTTGCTTTTTTTTAGTTTAAAGTTTATTTCTGCTAAGTTAGTTCTCAGTCTTTTAAATATAGGCATGGTAGGGCAGTTCTGTTCCATGGAGAGCACATCCTGTGGCATGTGGGAAGTCCTGGACGCTTCTCGTGGCCTGGATGACCACAAGTGCAGGAAGTGTCACCAGCTACAGCAACTCGAGCTCCACGTTTCGGAGATTGAGTGGCGGCTGGAGTCACTGCGGTGCATCCGCGAGGCTGAGAACTTCGTGGATAGCACGTTTCTAGAGGTGGCCACCTCGCAGCTTAAAAGTGTGCAGGCAGAGAGGGAATGGGTGACCACCAGACAGAAGAGGAGGTCCAGGCAGGTAGTGCAGGAGTCCCCTGAGTCCATCTCGCTCTCCAACCAGTATTCTGTTCCTCTAGAAAGTGCAGCCAGAGCCAAGTCCACGGCACCACGGGTGGCTCAGCTGCACAGCGGGGAGGAAGAAGAGTGGAAGAGCAATAGTGGTAGGGGATTCGATAGTTAGGGGAACAGACAGGTATTTCTGCGGCCGCAGATGTGACTCCAGGATGGTATGTTGCCTGCCTGGTGCCAGGGTCAAGGATGTCACTGAGTGGCTACAGTACATTCTGAGGGGGGAGGGTGAACAACCAGAGGTTGTGGTCCATATCGGTACCAATAACATTGGTAGAAAGAGGGATGAGGTTCTACAGGCAGAGTTTAGGGAGCAAGCAGAGAGATTAAAAAGCAAGATCTCAAAGGTAGTAATCTCCGGATTACTCCCGGTGCCACGTGCTAGTGAGTACAGAAATATGAGGATAGAGCAGATGAATGTGTGGCTGGAGAGATGGTGCAGGAGGGAGGGCTTTAGTTTCCTGAGGCATTGTGACCATTTCTCGGGGAGGTGGGACCTGTACAAGTCGGACGGGTTACACCTCAACAGAGCCGGGACCAATATCCTCGTGGGGGGGTTTGCTAGTGCTGTTGGGGAGGGTTTAAACTAGCTTGGCAGGGGAATGGGAACCGGAGAATAGATTCAATGGGGAGAGAAGCAAAGCTGGAATTGGAAAGCAGAAAAGCAGAAAGTGAATTTGGAATACAGAGGAAACAAAGCCTAGAAAATAGACAAAAAGGTAGTTTGGCAGTGCTAAATGGTATATACTTCAATGCATGGAGGATAGGGAATAAGGCAGATGAGCTGAGAGCACAGATAGACACTTGGGAGTACGATATTATAGTTATTACTGAGACATGGCTGAAAGAAGGGCAGGTATGGCAGCTCAACATTCCTGGTTACAGCCTTTCCTGATGGGATAGAGAGGGGGATAAAAAAGGAGGAGCTCGCAGTTGTAAAACAATTGAAAGAAACAATTACAGCTGTGAGGAGGGATGATATGTCGGAAGGATCATCAAATGAGGCCATATAGGTCAAATTGAAGAATGAAAAAGGGGTAATCACACTGCTGGGAGTGTACTATAGACCCCCAAACAGTCAGAGGGAGAGAGAAGAGCAAATATGTAGGCACATTTCTGATAAGTGCAAAATCTATAGGGCAGTAATAGTCGGGGATTTCAACTACCCTAATATTAACTGGGATAAAATTAGTGTGAAATGTATAGAGGGTGCGGAATTCCTAAAAATGCATTCAGGAGAACTTTTTTAGCCAGTATGTAACAAGCCCAACAAAGGAGGGGACGGTTCTGGACTTGGTTTTGGGGAATGAAGAGGGGCAGATGGAAGGGGTATAAGTGAGAGAGAATTTTGGTGCTCGTGATCCTAATTCAGTTAGATTTAGGGTAGTTATGGAAAAGGACAAAGATAGACCAGGAATAAAAGTTCTCATTTGGGGAAAAGCCAATTTTGCTGAGCTGAGATGAGATTTGACCCAAGTGGACTGGAAACGGCTACTTGAAGGTAAATCAGTGTCAGAGCAGTGGGAGGCATTCAAGGAGGAAATCCTGTGGTTTCAGAGTAAGTCTGTTCCCTTAAAGAAAAAGGGTGGGGCTAACAAATCTAGAGGCCCTGGATGTCAAGGGAAATACAGTGTAGGATAAAGTAAAAAATGGAGGCTTTTGACAGATACCGAGGGCTCAATACTGCAGGAACTTTAGAGGAGTATAGAAAGTGCAGGGGTGCAATTAAAAAGAAAATTAGGAAAGAGAGAGCATGAAAACATTTTGGCAATTATAATCAAGGAAAACCCAAAGATGTTTTATAAATACATTAAGAGCAGCAGGATAATTAAAGAAAGAGATTGGCCTAATTGAGACCATAAAGTAATCTGTGTGTGGAGGGTCGATGAGGGCTGTGCGTTTGATGTAGTGTCTATGGATTTTAGCAAGACTTTTGATCAGGTCCCACTTTACAGACTGGTATCGAAAGTAAAAGCCCATGGGATCCAGGGCAAAGTGGAAAGTTGGATCCAAAATTGTCTCAGAGGCAGGAAGCAAAGGGTAATGGTTGATGGGTGTTTTTGTGACTGGAAGGCTGTTTCCCCTGGAATTCCGCAGGGCTCCCTTGCTTTTTGTGGTGTATATCGAGGATTTAGACTTGAATGTAGGGGATATGATGAAGAATTTTGTAGATGATATTAAAATCGGCCGTGTGGTTGATAATGAAGAAGAATGCTGTAGACTGCAGGAAGATATCAATGAAATGTTCAAATGGGCAGAACAATGGCAAATGGAATTTAATCCGGAGAAGTGTGAGGTAATGCATTTGGGCTAACAAGGCAAGGGAATACACATTAAATGGCAGGATACTGAAAGGTGTAGAGGAATAAAGGGACCTGGGTATGCATGTCCACAGATCCCTGAAGGTAGCAGGCCAGGTTGATGGGTTTTTAAGACAATCCGGCAGTTTCATGGTCACCATTACTGACACTAACTTTTTATTCTAGATTTATTTAATTAACTGAATTTAAATTCCCCAGCTGCCATGGTGGGATTTGAACTTGTGTCTCTGGATCATTAGTCCAGACCATAGTAGTCCATAGCTCTTTCAAAGAGCCAGCACAGGTTTGATGAGCCGAATGGCGTCCGTCTGTGCTGTGAGATGCTGTGACGAAGGAGCGGGGCTCCAGCTAGCGTAGGCAATGTGGATTCAAGGGTTGAAAGCAGGGGTTTGGGTGGAGCCCATTTAGATGTACCACAAGGAAGCGCTACAGCATCGATTGATCCAATTATTGGCAGCGGGGAAACCGGGGACGGGAATAGCTTCAATAAAATGTATGCTGCGACTTTTAATGTGGTCAACACCACCAGCACGATCATAGGATCATAGAAAATTACAGCACAGAAGGAGGCCATTTCGGCCCATCATGTCTGCGCTGGCCAACAAAGAGCTACCCAGCCTAATCCCACTTTCCAGCTCTGGGTCCGTAGTCCTGTGGGTTACGGCACTTTAAGTACTTTTTAAATGTGGTGAGGGTTTCTGCCTCTACCACCCTTTCAGGCAATGAGCTCCAGACCCCCAGCACCCTCTGGGTGAAGAATTGTTTCCTCATCTCCCCTCTAAACCTTCCACCAATTACTTTAAATCTATGCCCCCTGGTTGTTGACCCCTCTGCTGAGGGAAATGGGTCCATTCTATCCATATCATGATGCTGAATGCCCGGTATCCTGGCAGCAGTCACAATGCTTTTATTCTGCACCAGGCCGCTGCCCCCTCAGTCTTTGAGCCACCGAGAGAAACCAGAGGCTGGCTACTGGGCGACAAGGGCTATCCACTGACCATGGGCTCCATGACTCTGCTCCACAACCCAACAACACGTGGGCAGCATGAGGACAATGAGAGCCATGCTGCCACACACAATCTGATGGAGCAGAACATTGGTGTCCTGAAACAATGCTTCCACGGCCTGGGCCGCTCTGGAGGAGTGCTGCTGTACTCACCAGAACATGTGTCCTGATTGTCCGCGGCCCGCTGCGTGCCCCACAACCTCGACCATCAGGAGGGCACTGTCCTTGTCACCAGGTGTACAGTGAGCAGCTGGGGAGGAGGAAAAGGAAGAGGAGGATGAAGTGGAAGGGAGTAGTGACCCAGACAGCCCCTTTCTGCCCGGGCTGTCCATGATCGAATCCTCCGAGTGTGGTACCAGTGAACCCAACCCCCACTCCCCATTGACCAATAGTCCCACACTTTGCTGTCCCTCTCTAACTGACCATCACACCCAGCACTTGGCCCCACAGCCACAATAAAGGCCCCCCCAACACAAACATTCCAATCCAACGTTATATAACAATCCATCCAATATTACATCACAAACTCAACTAACCCCGTTGTGAATACCCTCAGTGGGTGCCTTGCGTGTATCTTTGGCTGTCCCAGTGAGTGCTCCTGTACAGTGCTACCCCAGGGGCTGCAGCATGGGTGGTGGAAGGCTGATGACTTTTAGTGGGGGAGGCTGCGGATGGCCTTGCCGGACCATCTCGAGCAGCTCTGGGCCGAGAGGGCCCGGCTGTAGACTGCCCCACCTTAGCCTGGGGCAGCAGTGGAGTGGCAGTGCGGGGAGGGGGGAAAGGCAGTGGGGGGAGGTGGAGCGGCAGTGGGTGGAGGGGGAGTGGCGGTGGGGGGAGGGGGAGTAATAGTGGGGGGAGGGGAGTGGGGGAAGTGTGGGAGTGGAGTGGCAGTGGGGGGAGGGGGAGTGGGGTGAGGGGGAAGTGACAGCGGGGGGGGGGAGTGGCGGTAGGGGAGGGGGAGTAGCAGTGGGGGGAGGGGAGTGGCAGTAGGGGAGGGGGAGTGGCAGTGGGGGGAGGGAGAGTGGGGGGAGTGGCAGTGGGGGAGTGGCAGTGGAGGAAGGGGAGTGGGGGCAGGACGAATGCTCACAGCCTGAGAGAAGACACATGTTCTTGCTCCATGTAGCCCCTGCCACTACCCTGGGGCAGCACCTCAGCGTTCCTTTTGGAGAACAAAGGACGGGACGGCGATCGGCATATTAACAGTGAGAGGGTTGTCAGAGGTGCAGTGGGGCCGATTAGGGAGCACAATACAGATCGATTGGTGGAGGCAGAAGGTATCGCTGAGGTACTGAATGACGCTGTGCACCAGTGTTTATCAAGGAAGGGGACTTTGTCCAAACTACAGTAAACGAGGAGGCTGTTGGGATACTGGATGATAAAAGTAGATAAAGAGGAGGTACTGGAAAGGATGGAAATAATTAAAGTGGATAAGTGACCCGGTGCGGACAGGAGCCATCCTCGGATACTGAGGGAAAGGTAGAAAGTGCAGAGTGGTGGACCACAATCGTCCAATCCTCATTAGATACAGGGGCCAGGGGACTGAGGATTGTAAATATTACACCCTTGTTCAAAAAAGGGGAGAGGGATAAAGCTGCCAATGACAGGCCGAGCAGTTTAACATTATGGTGAGGGAGCTTCAAGGACAATAATCCGCGAGAAAATGAGCAGCCATGTGGATAAGCACGGACCAATAACGGAGAGGCAGCACCTAGTGGTTACGGGCAAATCATGTGACTAACTTGATTGCATTTTTTGATGAGGTAACAGAGGGTGGATGAGGATAGAAACATAGAAACATAGAAAATAGGAGCAGGAGTAGGCCATCCGGCCTTGGAGCCTGCACCACCATTCAATAAGATCATGGCTGATCATTTTTTCAGTACCCCTTTCCTGCTTCCTCTCCATACCCTTTGATCCCTTTAGCTGCAAGGGCCATATCTAACTCCCTCTTGAACATATCCAATGAACAACAACTCTCTGCGGCAGGGAATTCCACGGGTTAACAACTCTCTGAGTGAAGACGTTTTTCCTCACCTCAGTCCGAAATGGCCTGCCCCTTATCCTAAGATTGTGTCCGCTGGATCGGGACTTCCCCAACAGCGGAAACATTCTTCCCGCATCTAACCTGTCCAGTCCAGTCAGAATCTTATACGTTTCTATGAGATCCCCTTTCATCCTTCTAAACTCCAGTGTACAAAGGGTCAGTTGATCCAATCTCTCCTCATATGTCAGTCCAGCCATCCCTGGAATCAGTCTGGTGAACCTTCGCTGCACTCCCTCAATAGCAAGAACGTCCTTCCTCAGATTAGGAGACCAAAACTGAACACAATATTCCAGGTGAGGCCTCACCAAGGCCCATACAACTGCAGTAAGACCTCCCTGCTCTTATACTCAAATCCTCTTGCTATGAAGGCCAATATACCATTTGCCTTCTTCACCGCCCGCTGTACCTGCATGCCAACCGTCAATGACTGATGAACCATGACACTCAGGTCTCGCTGCACCTCCCCTTTTCGTAATCTGCCGCCATTCAGATAATATTCTGCCTTCATGTTTTTGCCCCCAAAATGGATAACCTAACATTTATCCACATTATACTGCATCTGCCATGCATTTGCCCACTCGCCTAACCTGTCCAAATCACTCTTAGCGATCTCCTCACAGCTCATTCCGCCACCCAGTTTAGTGTCATCTGCAAACTTGGACATATTACACTCAATTCCATCATCTAAATCATTAATGTCTATTGTAAAGAGCTGGGGTCCCAGCACTGAGCCCTGCGGCACTCCACTAGTCACTGCTTGCTCTTCTGAAAAGGACCCGTTAATCCCGACTCTGCTTCCTGTCTGCCAACCAGTTCTCTATCCAAGTCAGTACATTACCCCCAATACCACGTGCTTTGATGTGAGCCCATGAGCTGCCACATAAAAGGTTACTGCACAAGATTCCTATGGACTGGAGGGTAGCTAATGTAACACCATTTTTTACAAAAGGAGGGAGAGAGAAAACGGTTAATTATAGACCGGTTAGCCTGACATCAGTGGTGGGGAAAATGTTGGAATCAATCATTAAGGATGAAATAGTAAAGCAGTTGGAAAACAATGACAGGATCAGACCAAGTCAGCATGGATTTGTGAAAGGGAAATCATGCTTGACAAACCTTCTGAAATTTTTTGCGGATGTAACTAGCAGAGTGGACAAGGGAGAACCAGTGGATGTGGTGTATTTTGACATTCAAAAGGCTATTGACAAGGTTCCGCGCAAGAGATTGGTGTGCAAAATCAAAGGGCATGGTATTGGGGATAATGTACTGACGTAGATAGAGAACTGGTTGGGAGACAGGAAGCAGAGAGCCGGGATAAACGGGTCCTTTTCAGAATGGCATGCAGTGAATAGTGGAGTGCTGCAGGCTTCAGTGCTGGGACCCAGCTCTTTACAATATAAGTTAACGATTTAGATGAAGAAATTGAGTGTAATACCTCCAAGTTTGCAGATGACACTAAACTGGGTGTTGGTGTGGGCTGTGAGGACGATGCTAAGAGGCTGCAGGGTGATTTGGACAGATTGGGTGAGTGGGCAAATGCATGCCAGATGCAGTATAATGTGGATATATGTGAGGTTATCCACTTTGGTGGCAAAAACACGAGGGCAGAGTATTATCTGAATGGTGGCAGATTATGAAAAAGGGAGGTGCAACGAGACCTGGGTGTCATGGTTCATCAGTCATTGAAGGTTGGCACGCAGGTGCAGCAGGCGGTGAAGAAGGCAAATGGTATGTTGGCCTTCATAGCTAGGGGATTTGAGTATAGGAGCAGGGAGGTCTTACTGCAGTTGTACAGGTCCTTAGTAAGGCCACACCTGAAATATTGTGTTCAGTTTTGATCTCCTAATCTGAGGAAGGACGTTCTTGCTATTGAGGGAGTGCAGCGAAGGTTCACCAGACTGATTCCAAGGATGGCTGGACTGTCATATAAGGAGAGACTGGAGTTTAGAAGGATGAGAGGGGATCTCATAGAAACGTATAAGATTCTGACGGGACTGGACAGGTTAGATGCTGGAAGAATGTTCCCGATGTTGGGGAAGTCTAGAACCAGGGGACATAGTCTTCGGATCAGGGGTAGGCCATTTTGGTCTTAGATGAGAAGAAACTTCTTCACTCAGAGAGTTGTTAACCTGTGGAATTCCCTGCCGCAGAGAGTTGTTGATGCCAGTTCATTGGATATATTCAAGATGGAGTTAGATATGACCCTTACGGCTAAGGGGATCAAGGGGGATGGAGAGAAAGAAGAAAAGGTGTACTGAGGGAATGATCAGCCATGATCTTATTGATTGGTGGTGCAGGCTCGAAGGGCCGAATGGCCTACTTCTGCACCTATTTTCTATGTTTCTATGTTTCACGGGGATGGAAGTAATGTATTAGCATGGTTAGAGGATTGGCTAACTAACAGAAAACAGAGAGTTGGGATAAATGGTTCATTCTCGTATTGGCAATCAGTAACTAGTGGGGTGCCGCAGGGATCAGTGCTGGGTCCCCAACTATTTACAATCTATATTAACGACTTGGAAGAAGGGACTGAGTGTAACGTAGCCAAGTTTGCTGACAATACAAAGCTGGGAGGAAAACCAATGTGTGAGGAGGACACAAAAAATCTGCAAAAGGACATAGACAGGCTAAGTGAGTGGGCAAAAATTTGGCAGATGGAGTATAATGTTGGAAAATGTGAGATCATGCACTTTGGCTGAAAAAAATCAAAGAGCAAGTTATTATTTAAATGGAGAAAGATTGCAAAGTGCTGCAATACAGCGGGACCTGGGGGTACTTATGTGTTAGCGTTAGTGTTTTCTCAGAAGAATCACTCAACACTCAGAGTCGGTTCCAATGCTGATGCCGCTTTTATTACGCTCAGCGGGGAGGAAAAACTCAGGACCGTATCCAGGTTTCTCTCCACCGAACAAAGGGTTACATGCACCTTTATATGTTTCACAACAGTTACAAAACAGTTTACTACAGCTACACAGCCCATCACGGCTGGACACAAGCCAATCACAATGATTATAGATTACATATAGGTTCTTTTAACCCAATAGAATTCCCCTAGTATCCAGGGAACCATATGTTCGGTTATTGTCAGCTTGGGCTGATCGATGACTTGAGAGGTTCTCTCCCTAGTTCTTTCATCTGGGAGAAATAATTGGTTTATAACCTTGTTTACAGGAGATGGTTTCCCTCTTATCTTTCTTCCTGGGGAATTAATTGGTTTATGATCTTGTTCACAGGAGATGGTTTCCTTCTTATCTCTGTCTTCCCGCATCCCAGGCATTCCTACAGTGGGCCTCACAGGGTTATTGCTTGGTCATTGAACGTTCAACAGTTCACAGCTTGACTACCTGATTTCCCATCATGCCTGGGCAGCCATTTTATGTGTGTGTCCACTTTAAACGTATATGCGTTTAGATATATCTAGCAGGTGCCTAATGCCTAGTATTCTGGTATATTCTAAAGGTGCCTACCTCCTACAACAACTCCCCCTTTCGGTAAAGGGACTAGTCCTAGTCCCCTTTTAACCGACCATTCGACCTTTATTAGATTTTGTGCACGGCCCGGTACTCCCTGCCTCAACGTGCTGGCCAGTCACACGGTTTCAGGAGTCCCGGTTGCTTAAATCGAATTGACAAAGGCCAAATCCTCCTGCCCCCTTATAAAACAGGCTTGTTTAGTATCCGGGGAACAGTGATTTGTCCGTCTTCATTGTGCGTGGTGTCTGCATGCCTGGCAGGCCATTACGCCCCATGTTATTGCTAAGATCAATTGTATCCCGACCAGTATATGTGAAATTATTCGAATCCATGGGTGGATATTCACATTTATTCCCCAGTCCCACACCTTTCTCCACCAACTCTGACTTTTTAAGTCTACCTCGGTATCTTCTTCCAGTACTTTGATTTTAGTTTGTAGTTGGTGGTAGAGCTTTACGGATTGACCCACTCTGAGCCTCAACTCTCGTAATACTTCGGTTAGATGTGGGATAAGGACCTGATCTGGTTCATCATAAGCCTGTAAATGATCATGGAGCTGATCGGTTACCTCAATAACTTCGGACTTCCGGCGCCTAACCTGGGTGATATGCGCTTGCCCAATCGCGACAGGTCGTAGTGGTGTAAAGCAAAAGTTTGGCTGTGGTATAGGGCACTGCAGGTCATTATGCTGGAATGAACGCTCAGTAGTAGAGACGCAGTATCTTCCCTTCCCTCCGTAGCCTGCCCTCGCGAAGTGCATGTGTGCGGGCACTATTTCTAGTACACACCCGTCGGTTCGGTTAAACCTGCACTCGTCTCGCTCCCCTCTGCCCACCGGGTGAGGGCATACTGTGATTTCCCCCTTTTGCTTGCAATCTGCTAGGGAAATCCCGGTAAGTATGTTGTTTCGACGAACGGCAGAGGTGGTGGTCAGGTAGTAGCGTATGGAGACATTTTCCCGTATTATTCCGATATTCTCTCGTTGGTATAGGGGGAACGGCCCTGAGTCCGGCGTGGCTTTTGGGATCATCAGGACTATCCCTATCCCGGTAGTCCTACCCATCTGACAATCTGGAATTGCTGGGTATACTCTGGTCAGTCCCTTCAGAGTACAATTATCCAGTGTCCCCCTTTGGTTAGCCAACTGAGCTAAATGTGAACTGTCTATCCAATCGGGTACTTCCCCGCGTTGGATCTGGTCGAGATTGTGGTGGATCTGTCCCACCATCCACAGACCATAAGCGTGACAGAGTTGCCCCTGTCTTTGCTTTCCCTGTATCTTCCTGTTCTCTATCAATGAGGTGATTGATGGTTCTGGCGTGAGCTTCCAGGACTGAGATGCCATCCAGCTGGATTTTGGCACCCTCCTTTCCTAGGTTGGCTTGGTCTTCCTGGTTTTGCTCCACCCTCTCCAGTAACCCCTTCATCACCCCTCTAAGCTGTTCCACCCTCTCATTTAATCCTTGTATGTCTATCGAGTTCACTACGGAGGTCCCTGTATTGAAAACGGTAGCAACATCATTAACTATTTCCCTCTTCATCCTGGGGGCTAACCCCTGTCCCCGGAACCTACTGGCACCCATTGCATCGGCAGCCTGCTGCATTACAACTTTACTTAATACATTGTACATCTTCCTTGACTGTTCTGTACAGTATTCCGGCATCTGGATGCCTGAAATATTGATCAGAACAGGCACAATTTCATGTTTAACATTATCATACAACAGTTCCCCCTCGTTGTACATTACAATCCCATTCTCTGGTCCCTTCGTAGTTATGGGGCAAGGCAGTTCCTCGGGCAATGTAGTGATTCTTATGGGGCGCGGTGTCGGAGGGGGTGAGAAACATACATACAATGATATTGCAGCCGCCCCCACCTCCTCGTAATACCCACACAGCCCCATTCCCTTCTTGCGGATGACTGATTGCTGGGATTGTCCCGGAGGCGCGCAAATTATGCCAAAAGTACATTCATCAGGCCCTTTGACATCCCTCCGTTTAATGCATCTGCTCCTTATACCCGTGGAGCACTGTACACATACTCTTATTCTTATTAGGATTCTTATTAGGATTCACTTGTAACCATGCATTAAAATAAGTCCTGTCCTTGCTCCAGTCCTTGGCTGCTGGGATGCACATTCCGTCCGTTAAATTAAACAAGACTCCATAGTTCAGGTAGTTGTTTATTTCCAGCGTGCTCTGCTGTCCGTCGGTGTTGCCCAGGGTACGTGCATGTCGCAGGGCTATCCATATTACGAGTAGCGCCTTTCGTATTCCCATTCCGGTAAGTATTATCTGTAATTTTAAACAGACGGCCTGGTCGTCACCAGGGGTTAAGTTTTTTGCTCCACGAGTATCCCTGTCACCCTGCGAAATCAGAAGCACAAGGTTATAATCGAACCATTTCGAGCTGAATCTGTAGGGCGTGCGCCCGTGTCTTTCCCCACTTAAATATTACCCAAACTCCTATGACCAAGGCCAAAGCTATTCCTCCGAACATCGTTGTCTGCTTTACCGTTAGTTTGGGTTTGTGGACTACACCTACCCACCGTGGGGTACATTGGCTCTATTGCCAGAGGTGATGGTGCTATGGCTGCGCACTGCACTATCCGTCTAGTCCCGTTATCTCTTCCAGCCTGTTTATCTTAGCTTTTAACTCTTCAATTTGTTTTATTGAATATCTATTTCTTTATTGTATCAGGCAAGTATTATTACATAAGCTAGTTCTGTTTTTATTTTTGTTTCCTCTGTTAGGTGAGTCTTTTTTTTTCCTATTAAGAAATCCAAATTAATAATGTTCAGTATAAAACGGCTGTCAATGGAAAGGGTTAACTCCTTTCCAGGTTTGTAAGAAGACCTGATGTCATTACGTGACTTCACGTAATCATCTGAAAAAAAAGTCTTTGTGCCTTCAAAACTGGCTTTGAAATTAGGAATCCGTTAAAAACAGCATAAATCATTGGAGTAAACTCCAATGTTTTCTTAACTTCTAATTCAAGTACTTGCCAAAGAATTTTTTTTTAATTGTTTTAAAACAAGACCACACATACAATAGCAATTTTGTTTACTGAAATTCAATTCTGTTTTTTTTTATTTCTCTCTTTCTCCTCGTTATCTTCAAAACCCTCCTGCTTGTTTAGACTGTTCGGGACATTTTTGATAAACACTGTCCATTTTGGAAATCTTTTCAAACTGCATTGAAACTTTTTCATAATTGAAAATTCGAATCCATGTAGAGTGTTTTTTACTTATTCCAATTTTTTTTTTCCTTCTAATTAAACCAATATCTTTTTCACAGCAAACATCAACTAGTATTTAGTAAGTTATGTCTTTTTCCATTTAGTCCGTGACATCTTTTTTTTCTTTCTTCAAATTAGGTTTTGTATTTTACACGGAGGGTTCGTAACTCCATAAAGTTGTTAATTTAAAATCATTTGTTTACTTTCAAAGTGGCGTCTTTATCTTTTTATTTTTTTTCATAACTGGAATGGAGTCCAGCTTTGAGAGTTTGAGGGCTGCCTTTCGTTATCTCAAAATGCTCCAGTTTCAAAGTCGTTACTAAAGCTTGCTGTTTTTTAACATTTTCCAAAAGTTCCTTTTACACCTTCGCAGATAGCTCGCCACTTGCCCAGGAGTTTGACCTGATCAGATTTAATTTAATCTTTTTCTTTTTTTTAAATCCACCTCAGTATTTCCTGTGCCTTCTCTGAATATCTCAAAATCCCAATTCAAACTTTGTAATTTCAATCTTTATTTAAAACTTTTTTTTTTAGAAGCTCTTTTTTTTAAAGCATTCTTTATCTCATTCCGAGACTAAATTTATGTCTTTCAACCCAATCAATCATTGCATGTTTTCTTTCGGCAAGTAAGTGAGCGTGCCAAATAAATATTTTGCTCAACAAACCTATCCTTTATTTGTTTATTTTCCTAGCTCCGTAACTTATCATCCGAATAAATCCACACCTGCGTTTCTAACTTAAATGTCTTAAAACTTCCCACATACAGGACAACATTACAAAGGGTTAAAAAAAGACTTTCACTCTGTTTCTAAAATAAACAGACACTTGCATTCCTCTTCCAACCAGGCTTTCGGAACATGAAAACATAAAAAAAATTCATTCTGCAGTCAAAAATCACACAGACACTTGTCACTCAACGATCAGACATTTACAACAGTCTCTCTTCTTGTTTTGGCCGGCTCTATTTTTGGATCCATGACCTTTCAGGGAATTCGTAGTTTTATCTAAATAATTCCTCACATAACTAGTTCCTGAGGATTCCACCCTGCTTTAATCATTTTTTCAATTAGCTTCTTTTGTTTTTCCACCAGGTGGCGGGTAAGCGACCCTTCTGGTCCCCACTCGAGTTTACTTGTTTTCATGGCCATTCCTGGGTAGGACTAGTACCGTTAAGAATCTACTCTCAGAGGTCCGCTTTGTTTCTAGCGCGACTTGTAGTAAACTGTCTCTTGGCTACTGTCAGGTCACAAGTTCTGCTGTTACACAAACTTATACAATTCTTAAAAACGCGTTTAAGCAATTCCCGCAGTGCTCTACGTATCCTTAACGATTACCTACCACCGCTCAGCCCGTTGGTCCGACCCTGTTCACAGGTTTGGATTCCGTTAGCCGCTGTACACCGCTTGGTTCTATCCCGGGGTATTTCAAATTACACTACTGGGTCCGGAAGATGTCTCTCGGTATCACAATCCCACGGTCTAAATGTGTTCCCTACGCCTACTTGGTTCCTGGCCGTTACGTGGGACAAAAGTCCTCTTAATTCAGGCTCAGGCTAGGCGTTTGAGATATTAGACCATCTCCTCATGTCGATCAACCAGCTTCCACCTTCCGCACCCTTTATACTTAAAATTTTTTTTTATACTCACCCGGGTTTTTTCCAAGGGCGTCCAGCGACTCCGGGAAATCCTGCCGACTACGCCATTGTTAGCGTTAGTGTTTTCTCAGAAGAATCACTCAACACTCAGAGTCGGTTCCAATGCTGATGCCGCTTTTATTACGCTCAGCGGGGAGGAAAAACTCAGGACCGTATCCAGGTTTCTCTCCACCGAACAAAGGGTTACATGCACCTTTATATGTTTCACAACAGTTACAAAACAGTTTACTACAGCTACACAGCCCATCACGGCTGGACACAAGCCAATCACAATGATTATAGATTACATATAGGTTCTTTTAACCCAATAGAATTCCCCTAGTATCCAGGGAACCATATGTTCGGTTATTGTCAGCTTGGGCTGATCGATGACTTGAGAGGTTCTCTCCCCAGTTCTTTCATCTGGGAGAAATAATTGGTTTATAACCTTGTTTACAGGAGATGGTTTCCCTCTTATCTTTCTTCTTGGGGAATTAATTGGTTTATGACCTTGTTCACAGGAGATGGTTTCCTTCTTATCTCTGTCTTCCTGCATCCCAGGCATTCCTACAGTGGGCCTCACAGGGTTATTGCTTGGTCATTGAACGTTCAACAGTTCACAGCTTGACTACCTGATTTCCCATCATGCCTGGGCAGCCATTTTATGTGTGTGTCCACTTTAAACGTATATGCGTTTAGATATATCTAGCAGGTGCCTAATGCCTAGTATTCTGGTATATTCTAAAGGTGCCTACCTCCTACAACATTATGCATCAAACACAAAATGATAGTATGCAGGTACAGCAAGTGATCAGGAAGGCCAATGGAATCTTGGCCTTTATTGCAAAGGCAATAGAGTACAAAAGCAGGGAAGTTTTACAGAGTATTGGTGAAGCCTGGAATACTGTGTGCAGTTTTGGTTTCCATATTTACGAAAAGATATACTTGCTTTGGAGGCAGTTCAGAGAGGGTTCACGAGATTGATTCCAGAGATGAGAAGGTTTATTTATGAGGAAAGGTTGAATAGGTTGGGCCTCTACTCAGAAATTCAAAAGAATGAGAGGTGATCTTATCGAAACGTATAAGGTTATGAGGGGGCTTGACAAAGTGAATGCTGAGAGGATGTTTCCACTAATGGGGGAGACTAGAACGAGAGAGCGAATTAGAATAAGGGGCTACCCATTTTAAACTGAGATGAGGAGAAATTTCTTCTCTCAGAAGATTGTAAATCTGTGGAATTCACTGCCTCAGAAAGCTGTGGAAGCTGGGACATTGAATAAATTTGAGACAGAAATAGACAGTTTCTTAAACGATAAGGGGATAAGGGATTATGGGGAACGGGCAGAGAAGTGGAGTTGAGACCATGATCGGATCAGCCATGATCGTATTAAATGGCGGAGCAGGCTCGAGGGGCTGTATGGCCTACTCCTGCTCCTATTTCTTATGTTCTTATAATGTGTTTTTGGACTTTCAAACATTTGATAAAGTACCACATATTAGGCAAGTTAACAAAATTGAAGCTGATGGGATAAAGGGGTCAGGAACAGTATGGACACAATATTGGCCAAGGGATAAGTGTGGTGTTGAATGTCTGTTTTCCAGACTGGAGACAGGTGTACAGTGGTGTTCCCCAGGGTTCAGGACCAGGACCACTGCTGCATTTGATTCACATTAATGATTTGGGCTTTGGGGAGGGGGAATATAGGATACAACTAGGCAATTTGTAAATAGCCCAAAACATGGAAGTGCAGTAAACAGTGAGGAAGATAGCAAGCGACTTCAAGAGGACACAGACAGGCTGGTGAAATGGGCAGACACATGGCAGATGGAAATCAATGCAGCAAAGTCTGATGGAAGACATTTTGGCGGGAGGAATGTGCAGAGATAATACAAGCTAAGTGGGGCAATTTTAAAGGGGGTGCAAGAAGGGAGACCTGGGGGGGTTTATGCACAAATATTTGAAGGTGGTTGGACAGGTTAGCAAAGCATATGGGATCCTAGGCTTTAAAAATAAGAGGCATAGAGTACAAAAGCCAGGAAGTTACACTAAACCTATATCAAAGACGAGTTGGCCCCAGCTGGAGTATTGTGTCCAATTCTGGGCACCACACCTTAGGAAGGAAGTGATGGTATTGGAGAGGGTACAGAAGAGATTTACTACAATGGTTCCAGGGATGAGGGAATACAGTTCCGGGGATAGACTGAAGAAGTTGGGGTTGTTTTCCTTAGAGCAGAGAAGGCTATGAGAAGATTGGTTAAAACCATGAAGGGTTTAGATGGAGTAAATAAAGAGAAACTGTTTGCAATGGCGGAAGAGTTGATAACCAGAGGGCATAGATTTAAGTTGACTGGCAAAAGAACCAGAGGCGAAATGAGGGAAAACTTTTTTTACGCACCGAGTGGTTGGGATTTGGAAAGCGCTGCCTGATAGCAAAATTCCAGCTTACATTTTTCGGGGTTTCAGCCCAAATAATCGCGCATGCGCAGTTTTTCCATTTAAAAGCCAGCAAGCAGCCTGGGCGGGACCTCCAGATCATTGAATGGCCACAGAACTTAACGGGAACATTCCCGATTGGGTGGTGGAAATGGATTCAATAGTAGCCTCCAAAAGGGAATTGGATAAATACCTGAAGGGAGAATGATAACCAAAGTATGACAGGAAGGGACAGAGCATATAAACATAAGTGCATCAGAAAGTTGGGTCAGAGTGGGGAAAATGGTAAAAAGACAAAATTAAAAGCTCTTTATCTGAATGCATGCAGCATGCATAACAAAATAGATGAGTTGACAGCATAAATAGAAATACATGGGGATACATCTGATAGCCATTACAGAGACGTGGTTGCAAGGTGACCAAAGCTGGGAACTGAATATTCAGGGGTATTTGCCATTTCGGAAGGATAAGCAGAAAGGAAAAGGAGGTGGGGTTAATAAAGGATGAGATCAGTGCAGTAGTGAGAAATGATATTGGCTCAGAAGATCAAGATGTAGAATCAGTTTGGGTAGGGATAAAAATTAAAGGGAAAAAGTAACTGGTGGGAGTAGTCTATAACAGTAGTACACTGCAGCACCAAGTATAAATCAAGAACTAATGGAGGCTTGTAAGAAAGGTACAGCAACAATCATCGGTGATTTCAATCTTCATATTGATTGGACAAATCAAATTGGCAAGGGTAGCCTTGAAGAAGAATTCATCGAGTGTATTCGGGATGGTTTCCCAGAACACTGCATTGTGGAACCAATCAGGGATCAGGCTATTTTAGATCTGGTACTGTGTAATGAGACTGGATTAATTAATTATATCATAGTTGAACTTCAAGCCATCAGCAACACCTTCACCGAAGCGTACGAGAGTATGGGTCTTACATTAAACATCCGTAAGATTAAGGTCCTCTACCAACCTGCCCCCGCCATACAGTACTACTCCCCGATTATCAAAATCCATGACGAGGCTTTGGACAACGTGGACCATGTTCCATACCTCGGGAACCTACTGTCAACAAGGACAAACGACGATGATGAAGTCTAACACCGCCTTCAATGTGCCAGTGCAGCCTTCGGTCACCTGAGGAAGGGAATGTTTGAAGACCAGGACCGGCACCAAGCTCATGGTCTACAGGGCAGTAGTGATCCCGCTCTCCTATATGCTTCAGATACATGGACTAGATACAGCTGGCACCTCAAACCACTGGAGAAGTATCACTAAGGCTGCCTCCGCTAGATCCTGCAAATCCATTGGCAGGATAGGCTCATCGACGTTAGTGTTTTCAGTCAGGTCAACATCCCCAGCATCGAAGCACTGTCCACACTCAATCAGCTCCGATGGTTGGGCCACATCGTCCGCATGCCTGACACTAGATGCCCAAAACAAGCACTCTACTCAGATCTCCAACATGGCAAGCAAACCCCAGGTGAGCAGACAATATGCTTCAAGGAAACCCTCAAAGCCTCCTTGAAATAGTGTAACATCCCCACCGACATTTGGAAATCTCGGTCCCAAGACTGCTCAAAGTGGAGGAGACATATGGGAAGGCACCGAACACCTCGAGTTTCTTCGCTGGGAGCAAACGGAAGCCAAGCGCTAACAGCAGAAGGAGTGCATGACAAACCAAGTACCCAACCCACCCATCCCTTTAGCCACCATCTGCCCCACTTGTGACAAAGACTATTGGTCCCACACTGGACTCATCAGTCACCTGAGAACACATATTAGTGTGGAAACAAGTCATCCTCGACTCCAAAGGACTGCTTAAGAAGGAGGAGAAGGCAAAGTAAAGGATCCTCTTGGGAAGAGTGATCATAGCATGGTAGAATTTCAAATTCAGTTTGAGGGTGATAAACCTTGGTCTCAAACTAGGGTCCTGAACTTATATAAAGGGAATTACAAAGGTATGAAGGCAGAGTTGACTAAAGTGGACTGGGAAAATATATTAAAGTGTAAGACAGTAAAGAAGCACTGGCAAATATTTAAAGAGATATTTCAAAACTCTCAGAAAAAGATATATTCCAGTGAGAAAGAAAGACTCTAAGAGAAGGATGAACCATCCATGGCTAACTAAGGAAGGAAAGGATGGTATCAAATTAAAAACAAAAGCATGCAATGTTGCAAAGAATAATGGAAAGCCAGAGGATTGGGAAATTTTTCAAACCAGCAAAGGACAACAAAAAAAAATAATAAAGAGAAGACAGTTTATGAGAGTAAACTAGCAAGAAATATAAAAACAGACAATAAGAACTTACACGGGTATATAAAAAGAAAGAGAGTAGTTAAAGTAAATGTTGGTCCTTTCGAGGATGAGACTGAGGAATTAATAATGGGGAACAGGGAAATAGCAGAAACTTTGAACAAATATTTTGTATTGGTCTTCATGGTAGAAAACACGAGAAACATCCTAACAATTGATAATCAAGGGGCTTTTGAGAGGGGCGAAATTAATCAGGAAGGCAAATCATTGCAAGGGGAATAGAGTATAAAAGCAGAGAAGTTCTGCTACAACTGTGAGACCACACCTAGAATACTGCATGCAGTTTTGGTCTCTGTATTTAAGGAAGGACATACTTGCATTGCAGACATTTCAGAGAAGGTTCACTAGGTTGATTCCGGAGATGAGGGGGGTTGACATGAAGATAGGTTGAGTAGGTTGGGCCTATAATCATTGGAGTTCAGAAGAATGAGAGGATTCTTATTGAAACATATAAAATAATGAGGGGACTCGACAAGGTGGATGCAGAGAAGATATTTTCACTCATAGGGGAAACTAAAACTAGGGTACATAGTCTTAGAATAAGGAGCTGCCCATTTAAAACTGAGATGTGGAGAAATTTCTTCTCTCAGAGGGTTGCAAATCTGTGGAATTCTCTGCCACAGAGAGCTGTGGAGGCTGGGTCATTGAATATATTTAAGGCGGAGATAGACAGATTTTTGAGCGATAAGGGAATAAAAGGTTATGGGGAGCGTCCATGATCAGATCAGCTATGAAGTTATTAAATGGCGGAGCAGGCTCGAGGGCCAAATGGACTAATCCTGCTCCTATTTCTTATGTTCATATGTTCTTAAAACAATCACTGGAGAAAAAGTACTCGGCAAACTAATGGGACTAAAGATGGACAAGTCCCCTGGACCTGATGGCCTGCATCCTAGGGTCTTTAAAGAAGTAACTGCAGAGATAGTGGATGCATTGGTTGTAATCTACTAAAATTCCCTGGATTCTGGAGAGGTCCCAGCGGATGAGAAAATGGCAAATGTAACGCCCCTATTTAAGAAAGGAGGGAGACAGAAAGAAGGAAACTATAGACCAGTTAGCGTAACATTTGTCATTGGGGAAAATGCTGGAGTCCTTTATTAAGGAAGTAGCAGCAGGACATGGAGAAAATCATAACACAGTCAATCAGAGTCAGCATGGTTTTATGAAAGGTAAATCATGTTTGTCACATTTGCTGGAGTTCTTTGAGGATGTAACGAGCAGTGGTGGATAAACGGGAACCAGTAGATGTCATGTATTTGGATTTCCAGAAGGCATTCGATAACGTGCCACATAAAAGATTACTGCACAAGATAAGAACACACGGGGTTGGGGGTAATATATTAGTATCATAGAAACATAGAAACATAGAAAATAGGTGCAGGAGTAGGCCATTCGGCCCTTCTAGCCTGCACCGCCATTCAATGAGTTCATGGCTGAACATTCAACTTCCGCATCGATAGAGGATTGGCTAAATAACAGATAACTGAGAATCGGGATAAATGGACCAGTTTCAGGTTGTAAAACGGTAACTAGTGGGCTGCCACAGGGATCGGTGCTGGGGCCTCAACTATTTACAATCTATATTAATGACTTGGATGAAGGGACTGAGTGTTATGGAGCGAAATTTGCTGATGATACAAAGATAGTTGGGAAAGCAATTTGTGAGGAGGACGCAAAGAATCTGCAAAGGGCTATAGATAGGGGGGAGGGTTCAGGTGAGCAGAAACCTAAAAGCTCAAAGAACAAGGCAATAGAGCAGGGTAGCATTGGGAGAAACAATAACCAGTGCGTGACAGGAAGGGACAGAATATAGAAACAAAAGAGTGTATCAGAAACTGGGACCATAGCAGGAGAAAATGGTATGAAAACACGTTTAAAAGCTCTTTATCTGAAACACACAGCATTCGTAACAAAACAGATGAGCTGTCAGCACAAATAGTTACAAATGGGTATGATCTGATAGCCACAACAGCGACATGGTTGCAAGGTGACCAAAACTTGGAACTAAACATTCAGGGGTACTTGACAATTCGGAAGGACAGGCAGAAAGTAAAAGCAGGTGGGGTACCTCTGTTGATAAAGGATGGAATCACTGCAATAGTGAGAAATGATATTGGCTCAAATGATCAGGATGTTGAAACAGTTTGTATGGAGATAAGGAATAATAAGGGGGAAAAGTCACTGGTGGGCGTAGTCTATAGGCCCCCTAACAGTAGCAACTCTGATGGTCGGAGTATAAACCAAGAAATAGTGGGGGTTTGTAAAAAGGGAACAACAAAAATTATGGGTGATTTTAACCTCCATATTGATTGAACAAATCAAAATGGTCAGGATAGACTTGAGGAGGAGTTCGTAGAGTTCATAAGGAACGGGTTCCTTGAGCAGTATGTAAAGGAACCAACCAGGGAGTAGGCTATCTTAGATCTGGTCCTGTATAATGAGACAGTATTAATAAACAATCTCCCAGTAAAGGATCCCCTTGGACTGAGTGATCATAACATGGTTGAATTTCAAATTCGGATAGAGGGCAAGAAAGTTGAATCTCAAGCCAGCGTACAAAGCTTAAATAAAGGAGACTACAAAGGTATGAGGGCAGAGTTGGCTAAAGTGGACTGGGAAAATAGATTAAAGTTTAGGACGGTTGATGAACAGTGACGTACATTTAAGGAGATATTAAATAACTCTCAAGAAAAATATATTCCAGTAAGGAGGAAAGGATGAAAAAAAAAGATCGCCATCCATAGCTAACTAAAGAAATAAAGGATGGTATCCAATTAAAAACAAGGGCATACAAGGTGGCCAAAACTAGTGGGAGGGCAGAAGATTGAGAAGCTTTTAAAAGCCAACAAAGAATGACTAAAAAAATGATTAAGAACGTGAACATAGTCTATGAAAGTAAACTTGCACGAAATATAAAAACAGATAGCAAGAGTTTCTATACGTATATAAAAAGGAAAAGAGTGGCTAAAATAAATGTTGGTCCCTGAGAGGAATTAATGATGGGGAACATGGAGATGGCAGAAACTCTGAACAAATAATTTGTGTCAGTCTTTACGGTAGTGGACACAAATAATATCCCAACAGTGGATAGTGGATGGTTGGGACGAACTTAACACAATCACAATCACAATCACAATGAGGGTTATAAATCTGTGAAATTTACTGCCTCAGAGAGCTGTGGATGCTGGTCATTGAATAAATTTAAGAAAGAGATAGACAGTTACTTAACTGATAAGGGAATAAGGGTGTTATATATGTAAACCTGTATATACCTTGTGTAACCACCAGAGAGCTCATCACACAATCCCTTGGGAGCACAGGTACTTAAGGAGGCCTCACAGGCTGGAGAGACACTCTGGAGACCTGCAATAAAAGACTAAGGTCGCACTTTACTTTGAGTTCACAGTATCCAGTCAGACTCCTTATTCATACACAACAAAGGGGTTATGTGAAGCGGGCAGGGAAGTGGACCTGAGTCCATGATCGGATCAGCCATGACCTTATTAAATGGCGGAGCAGGCTCGAGGGGCCATATGGCCTACTCCTGCTCCTATTTCTTATGTTGTTATGTAAATAGGCTAAGTGAGTGGGCAAAAATTTGGCAGATGAAGTATATTGTGGGAAAATGTGAGGTTATCCACTTTGGTAGGAAAAATTAAAAGCAAATTCTTGAAATGGAGAGAGATTACAGAATGGTGCAGTGTAAAGGAATCTTTGGGGTTCCTGTTCTATGTGCCTCCAGCTGCTTAGGCCCCAAGCTCTAGAACTCCCTCCTTAAACCTCTCCACGTCTCTATCTCTCTATCTCTCTCCTCCTCCTTTAAAATATGCCTTAAAACCTACCTCTTTGAGCAAGCTTTTCGTCATCTGCCATAAATTCATATTTTTTGTCTTATAACACCCCTGTGAAGCGCCTTGGGATGTTTTACTATGTTAAAGACTCTACGGGCTAGACGTTCAGCACATCATGGCCCATTGATCACCCATTGATCGCCCATTTATCGCCCATTGATCGCCCATTGATCGCCCATTGATCGCCCATTGATCACCAATTGATCACCCATTGTTCGCCCATTGATCGCCCATTGATCGCCCATTTATCGACCATTGATCGCTCATTGATCGCCCATTGATCGGCCATTGATCACCAATTGATCACCCATTAATCGCCCATTGATCGCCCATTTATCGCCCATTTATCGCCCATCGATCGCCCATCGATCGCCCATTTATCGCCCGTTGATCGCCCATTTATCGCCCATTGATCGCCCATTGATCGCCCATTTATCGCCCATTGATCGCCCATTGATCGCCCATTGATCACCAATTGATCGCCCATTTATCGCTCATTTATCGCCCATTGATCGCCCATTGATCGCCCATTTACCGCCCATTGATCGCCCATTGATCGCCCATTGATCGCCCATTGATCACCAATTGATCGCCCATTTATCGCTCATTTATCGCCCATTGATCGCCCATTGATCGCCCATTGATCGCCCATTGAGCGCCCATTGATCGCCCATTTACCGCCCATTGATCGCCCATTGATCGCCCATTGAGCGCCCATTGATCGCCCATTTATCGCCCATTGATCGGCCATTGATCGCCCATTTATCGCCCATTGATCACCCAGTTATCACTCATTTATCGCTCATTGATCGCTCATTTATCGCCCATTGATCGCCAATTTATCGGCCATTGATCGCCCAGTTATCGCCCATTGATCGCCCATTGATCGCCCAGTTATTGCCCAGTTATCGCCCATTTATCGCCCATCGATCGCCCATCGATCGCCCATTTATCGCCCGTTGATCGCCCATTTATCGCCCATTGATCGCCCATTGATCGCCCATTTATCGCCCATTGATCGCCCATTGATCACCAATAGATCGCCCATTTATCGCTCATTTATCGCCCATTGATCGCCCATTGATCGCCCATTGAGCGCCCATTGATCGCCCATTTACCGCCCATTGATCGCCCATTGATCGCCCATTGAGCGCCCATTGATCGCCCATTTATCGCCCATTGATCGGCCATTGATCGCCCATTTATCGCCCATTGATCGCCCAGTTATCACTCATTTATCGCTCATTGATCGCCCATTTATCGCCCATTGATCGCCAATTTATCGGCCATTGAGGGCATTTATAGCGATTTATATTGTGAGGGCCTGTAATTTCTCAACCAATATTGGTCTCTAATCACATGTTGCAGACTACAGATGGGAGAAGGTATATTGAAGAGCATTATGTGCCCAATCAAAGAGATGGCTGACTGTTCAGGAGGAAACATAGAAACATAGAAAATAGGTGCAGGAGTAGGCCATTCGGCCCTTCGAGCCTGCACCACCATTCAATAAGATCATGGCTGATCATTCCCTCAGTACCACTTTCCCGCTTTCTCTCCATACCCCTTGATCCCTTTAGCTGTAAGGGCCATATCTAACTCCCTCTTGAATATATCCAATGAATTGGCATCAACAACTCTCTGCGGTAGGGAATTCCACAGGTTAACAACTCTCTGAGTGAAGAAGTTCCTCCTCATCTCAGTCCTAAATGGCCTACCCCTTATTCTAAGATTGTGTCCCCTGGTTCTGGACTTCCCCAACATCGGGAACATTCTTCCCGCATCTAACCTGTCTCGTCCTGTCAGAATCTTATACGTTTCTATGAGATCCCCTCTCATCCTTCTAAACTCCAGTGTTTAAAGGCCCAGTTGATCCAGTCTCTCCTCATATGTCAGTCCAGCCATCCCTGGAATCAGTCTGGTGAACCTCCGCTGCACTCCCTCAATAGCAAGAACATCCTTCCTCAGATTAGGAGACCAAACCGGAACACAATATTCCAGGTGAGGCCTCACCAAGGCCCTGTACAAATGCAGTAAGACCTCCCTGCTCCTATACTCAAATCCCCTAGCTATGAAGGCCAACATACCATTTGCCTTCTTCACCGCCTGCTGCCCCTGCATGCCAACTTTCAATGACTGATGAACCATGACACCCAGGTCTCGTTGCACCTTCCCTTTTCCTAATCTGCCACCATTCCCGTAATACTCTGCCCTCGTGTTTTTGCCACCAAAGTGGACAACCTCACATTTATCCACATTATACTGCATCTGGCATGCATTTGCCCACTCATCAAACCTGTCCAAATCACCCTGCAGCCTCTTAGCATCGTCCTCACAGCTCACACCACCACCCAGTTTAGTGTCATCTGCAAACTTGGAGATATTACACTCAATTCCTTCATCCAAATCATTGATGTATATTATAAAGAGCTGGGGTCCCAGCACTGAGCCCTGTGGCACTCCACTAGTCACTGCCTCCCATTCTGAAAAGGACCCGTTTATCCCGACTCGGCAACCAATGCTTCCTGTCTGCCAACCAATTCTCTATCCATGCCAGTACATTACCCCCAATACCATGCGCTTTGATTTTGCACACCAATCTCTTATGTGGGACCTAGTTAAATGCCTCTTGAAAGTCCAAATTCACCACATCCATTGGTTCTCCCTTGTCCACTCTACTAGTTACATCCTCAAAAAATTCCAGAAGATTAGTCAAGCGTGATTTCCCTTTCACAAATCCATGCTGACTTGGACCGATCCTGTCACTGCTCTTCAAATGCGCTGCTATTTCATCCTTAATAATTGACTTCAACATTTTCCCCACTACTGATGTCAGACTAACCGGAGGAGACGTTATACCCAATGCATATACACTGATAAGCGATCGTACCTGGCCCTGTCCGATTACACGTGCATTGGGAGGCTGTGCTTCCGAAAGGAGGTCATCAGTGAGATATGCGTTAATTAAGGGAGATCTGCAGCCTACCAGCACCATCAGGACCGCACTGCCTGTTGAGGTTAAGGTTACTGCGGCACTTTCCTTCTACGCATTGGGCTCATTTCAGGCCTCTGCTGGCGACATTTGCGGTATCTCTCAGCACGCCACACATTGTTGCATTTGACAGGTGACTTTATAAGCTTCCCTATGACCAGGGAGGCACAGACTGAGGGGGCTTTGGAGTTCTCGAGAATAGCAAACTTCCCCAAGGTGCAGGGAGCAATAGACTGTACGCACATCGCCCTGAGAGCAACTTTACAGAATGAAGAGCTGTTTAAAACTGAAAGGGATTCCACTCCCTGAATGTACAGTTCGTTGTCCACCACAAACAAATAATTCTGGCAGTAAATGCTAATTTTCCAGGGAGCATCCAGGATGTGCATTTCTTGTGTGAGAACACTGTCTCTGACCTGTTTAAGAGTCAGCCACAAGGTCACGGTTGGATGCTGGGGGATAAAGGATATGGCCTTGCCAGCTGGCTCATGAGCCCCTTGCGTAATCCCCAGAGAGAAGCCGAGAAGCGCTTCAATGAAAGCCATATTGCAACAGGCAATCACGCAATATCATCGAAAAGATAATTGGGGTGCTTAAGCAGCGCTTCAGATGCCTGGACCATTCAGGTGGCAACCGACAATACCACCCTGAGCAGGTCACTGAGTTTATTGTGGTGTGCTGCATGTTGCATAACCTAGCTATAAGAGGAGGACAACAATTGCCAGATGTGACCGCCGGTCCACCTCAGGAGAGAGGAGAGGCTGAAGAGAAGGACGAGGAGGAGGAGGACGACGACCTCGGGGAGGACAATCAGCCTGGCGATGAACCCATGCCCCCACGCCGCCCCCCACAACACTGGAAAAGCCCCGTGGAAGTTACACAGCTGCAAACCTCTTGTGTCAGCAGCTAATAAATGAACATTTTGCTTGAACTTATATTGGTGACAGTTACAGTTGTGTTACGTTTCATCCTTGCCTGGCCTGGGTTGGCCTGGCCATTGTTCCCAACCATTGTACTGATGTGTTACCTTACGTTATAAGAAGACACTTCAGGACAATTGTAAAGTTAAATTAATGTGTTTAATAATTAAAGAAGAATGTGAAAATGTTTTGTACAAACATATATAATCCTACCACCTCAACCCCGAAGAGTCAACATTTGTAACGCAACAATAACATAACACCCTCCCACCATCCCCAACTGTGAACATTCAACAAAAAATTATTTTTAACAAGAACTAAGGACGAAATTGCACCACCCCTCCCCCTCCCTACCTGCGGCCATGCTTCCCTCCTGCACCTTGACACCCCCTTGTAGGAACACCCCATTTAACTCCCCGAGTAATGGGACCAAGACGTCTTGCAGCAGGGGATCTCAAGGCCTGCTGCTGTTGAGGGGGGGGAGGGGAGTCGGCAGAATCTCCTCAGTGACTGGAGGAGAAGATGTTTCCGAAGTCAGAAGGAAGTTCTTCCACCAGTCTCGCATCTGTCGTGGTGCTTTGTTGAACATTATTGTCCTGGTGGGAGGGGGGGGCGGGGGCATACCATTATTGTTATTGTCCCGGGCGGGGTAGGGGCATACCATTATTATCCCCGTTGGGGGGATGGGTGGTTAGTAGAGAGGGACAGGTGAGGAATAGTAGCACCAGTGTTCTGGCCATTTCTATCAACAATACTTTAAACTTAAATCCAAATCCCCAAGAAAGAACTGTCCTGTTTGGCGAGCTTGTGGGGGTGGCACTGAGGTGCATTCATATACAACTGGACATTTCACACTGACAGGCTGGGTGGCAGGGAACCCAGGCCTATTGATGTCATCACCATCTAAAGTGATTCCTGGGAACAATACCCCGAGAGGTAACTCAGAGACACTGTGCCTTCGCATTATTAAAGCACAGTCACCACTCAGTCCCAACCCAAACTGGTGCAAGGCAGGAAATGGCCGGCCCATTGTCTTCCAGGAGATAAGCCGGTTAAGCAAGATCGGTTTGTGATCGAAACCCATTACCTGCTAATGGAGGCCATCAACTCAGGAAACGACAGACATCCAGTAATCAGCACCCATTGTCTCTCCAGAGGCAAGGCCTGGGAGCGGGAAAACAAAATATCATTTTTCACAAAGATTTCAAAGGCTACGAGGGGTGGGGAGGGTGTCCAGATAGATCATCGGAATCAATGCATCGGTCAGTATTGGCGGGAGGAATGTTCATGGGACTTGGGGAGAAAAGGATCCGCTTTGCAACAAGCTCCAAATCAGGAGGAAGAAAGTTCTGGAAAAATCCCAGGGAAAATCCCAGGAAAAGTTCAGAAGAAAGTCCAGGAAAAAGCCCGGGAGCGAGATGTTCAGGAAGAAGCTGCAAGCAAGACAACGGGCAATCAGTGTGAGCATATTGCCTGCACCTACACATCCACAAGACCACTTAGCTGTGTGAGGGGGTGATTGTAAGTCCCAACCAAACCCAAACGGTTTTCTCCACACCGTGAGAATCCTGTTCCTTTAAACGGGGACAAAACCTTGAATTGTAACAGCAGGGTGAGCAGGGAGGGGGTCTGCTTACTGAAGCGGCACTTTGCAGTTTAACATTAGTTTTACTCTGCTGATAGTCTTCAGCATCTTCGAGAGATTTTACTTGGCAGCACGAGTCAACACTGTCCCATGAAACACTCCCAGGGCACGTACAGCACAGGTTAGACACAGAGTAAAACTCCCTCGACACTGCCCCAATAACGTGCCTTACCCCCTGACCCTCAGATGCTTTTCCTGACCCAGTCCCAAGAAGAAAGAGAGTAGAAATGCAGTGCTGACAATGACCTTTGGCCTCCCGGCTCACCCCCTTTTCTATTTAAAATTGTGTCTCCCCCGGACTGTCTCTGACACACGACGCACATTCTGCTCTCCTGACTCCCTTGCTGATGGGAGAGGAGAGGCTCTCGTGGGTGAGGCTACAGGAGAAGCTGGCGTTGGATCCCAGTCGGAACTGTAGGTGTTGTCCGAAGCTCGCAGGTAGTCGCTAGTCTGGACCCCGGCCGAAATGGTCGCCCCGTCCTTCTTCCACTCCATCTCCACCGCATCGGGGTAGAAGTGATCGGCGAGGCACACCAGGGTGGCAGTGCCCTTGGTCGTGACCTCCTCCAGGGAGGGGGGCAGCAGAGTCAGCGTGGGTGGTGTCTTCCCTCTGCCTGAAAGGGAGGAGAAGGATGTTTAACAGGTGTATATTAATGTTTGTGTGTGTCTCCGTATGTGGATAATCACATCTGATAACGGAGAGCTGGGTTAATGAACTCCTGGCTGGTGTTTAATCATTAGAGTCTAGCAACACTAATTCTTAATCTTCTTTGCCTCGTTTGATAAGTTTAGTCTAAATAGAAATGCGTTTGATTGTAAGGTGGACATCTCAAAGCGCTTTACAGCCAATGACGTACTTTTGGAGTGTAGTCACTGTTGTAATGTGGGAAACACAGCAGCCAATCTGTGCACAGCAAGCTCCCACAAACAGCGATGTGATAACGACCTGATAATCTGTTCTTTTGTCATGTTGGTTGAGGGATAAATATTGACCAGGACACCGGCGAGAACTCCCCTGCTCTTCTTCGAAATAGTGGCATGGGATCTATTACAACCACCTGAGAGGGCAGACCGGGCCTTCGTTTAAAGTCTCATCCAAAAGACGGCACCTCCGACAGTGCAGTGCTCCATCAGCACTGCACTGCAGTGTCAGCCTAGATTTTTGTGCTCAAGTCCCTGGATTGAGACTTGAATCCACAACCTTCTGACTCAGAGGCGAGAGTGCAACGCACTGAGCCACGGCTGATACTCAAAATCATATTGGACTGTTGTATAAACATCTGCAGTGCAGGGTTGGCACCCATTCAGCACTGAAATGGTTAACAGTAAGAGTCGGTAAAGACTGAGTGTCCCGTTAAGATGCTGTTCACTGGCAGGAAGCTCGAACTGTAGATGGGTGGATACAGGGGAAACAGGCTCAGCAGTGAGAAAGCTCAGATCACACACAGATCGGGAGAACTTTATCCGGGAATGTTGCAGCACACTTGTATAAACACACTTCAGCAAGGTTCATTTTGGGTGTCGGTGTAGAAGCTTCCAGATTGCATTTAAAAGCTTGCTGCCCAAAGGTCAAAGGTGAGGCTACAATCAGCATCAGTGTACCGGGGTCAGGCAGGGTCACTGCTCCCAATGATCCCATGACCTCCTGGAAGGTCAGAGTGTGCAGACAATTGGTGAAGGTCAGGATGAGGGCCCTCTCACTTCAATGAAATAAAGCCTTGAATTTATATAGCGCTTTTCACAACCTCAGGACGTCCCAAGGTGCTTTACAACCAATTGCACACAGGAAGAAGTTGCCTGGACTGGAAAATTTTAGCTATCAGGAAAGATGAGGAATGATGGGGTGAAAAAATTATGGCTTGATTGATGTCGGCCAGGCTATTTTCTGCTTTTTTATAGTTTTAATTTTAATTCTGCTCTGTCAGTTCTCAGTCTATTAAATAGAGGCACGGCAGGGCAGTTCTGTCCCGTGGAGAGCACATCCTGTGCCATGTGGGAAGTCCTGGACACTTCTCGTGGCCGGGACGACCACATGTGCAGGAAGTGTCACCAGCGACAGCAACTCGAGCTCCGCGTTTCAGAGATTGAGCGGCGGCTGGAGTCACTGCAGTGCATCCGCGAGGCTGAGAACTTCGTGGATAGCACGTTTCTAGAGGTGGTCACCCCGCAGCTTAAGAGTGTGCAGGCAGAGAGGGAATGTGTGACCACCAGACAGAAGAGGAGGTCCAGGCAGGTAGTGCAGGAGTCCCGAGTCCATCTCGCTCTCCAACCAGTATTGTGTTCTGAGTACTGGTGGGGGCGATGGTGCCTCTAGGAAGTGCAGCCAGAGCCAAGTCCACGGCACCACAGGTGGCTCAGCTGCACAGGGGGGAGGAAGAAGAGTGGAAGAGCAATAGTGGTAGGGGATTCGATAGTTAGGGTAACAGACAGACATTTCTGTGGCCGCAGACGTGACTCCAGGATGGTATGTTGTCTGCCTGGTGCCAGGGTCAAGGCTGCAGTACATTCTGAGGGGTGAGGGTGAACAGCCCGAGGTTGTGGTCCAAATCGGTACCAATGACATAGGTAGAAAGAGGGATGAGGTCCTACAGGCAGAGTTTTGGGAGCTAGGAGCGAGATTAAAAAGCAAGACCTCAAAGCTAGTAATCTCTGGATTACTCCCGGTGCCACGTGCTAGTGAGTACAGAAATAGGAGGATAGAGCAGATGAATGCGTGGCTGGAGAGATGGTGCAGGAGGCAGGGCTTTAGTTTCCTGAGGCACTGGGACCGTTTCTGGGGGAGGTGGGATCTGTACAAGCCGAATGGGTTGCACCTCAACAGAGCTGGGACCAAAATCCTCACGGCAGCATTTGCTAGTGTGGTTGGGGAGGGTTTAAACTAGCTTGGCAGGGGGATGGGAACCGGAGAATAGATTCAGTCGGGCGAGAAGCAAAGCTGGAATTAGAAAGCAGAAAAGTAGAAAGTGAATTTGGGAGACAGAGGAAACAAAGCTTAGAAAATAGACTGCAAGGCAGTTTGGCAGTGCTAAATGGTATATACTTCAATGCATGGAGTCTCGGGAATAAGGCAGATGAGCTGAGAGCACAGATAGACATTTGGGAGTACTATATTATAGCTATTACTGAGACATGGCTGAAAGAAGGGCAGGTATGGCAGCTCAACATTCGTGGTTACAGGGTTTTCAGACGGGATAGAGAGGGGGATAAAAAAGTAGGGGATCGCAGTTCTGAAACAACTGCAAGAAACAATTACAGCTGTGAGGAGGGATGATATGTCGGAAGGATCATCAAATGAGGCCATATAGGTCGAATTGAAGAACGAAAAAGGGGTAATCACACTGCTGGGAGTGTACTATAGACCCCCAAACAGTCAGAGGGAGAGAGAAGAGCAAATATATAGGGACATTTATGACACGTGCAAAAACTATAGGGCAGTAATAGGAGGGGATTTCAACTACCCTAAAATTAACTGGGATAAAATTAGTGAAAGGTATAGAGGGTGTGGAATTCCTAAAATGCCTTCAGCAGAACTTTTTTTAGCCAGTTTGTAACAAGCCCAAAAAGGGAGGGGACGGTTCTGGACTTGGTTTTGGGGAATGAAGAGGGGCAGGTGGAAGGGGTATCAGTGGGAGAGCATTTTGGTGCCAGTGATCATAATTCAGTTAGATGTCGAATAGTTATAGAAAAGGACAAATATATACCAGCAATAAACGTTCTCAATTGAGGAAAAGCCAATTTAGCTGAGCTGAGATGAGATTTAGCCAAAGTGGATGGAAACGGCTACTTGAAGGTAAATCAGTGTCAGAGCAGTGGGAGGCATTCAAGGAGGAAATCCTGTGGTTTCAGAGTAAGTCTGTTCCCTTAAAGAAAAAGGGTGGGACTAACAAATCTAGAGGTCCCTGGATGTCAAGGGAAATACAGTGTAGGATAAAGTGAAAAAGGGAGGCTTATTACAGATACCGAGGGCTCAATACTGCAGGAACTTTTGAGGAGTATAGAAAGTGCAGGGCTGCAATTAAAAAGGAAATTAGGAAAGCAAAGAAAGAGCATGAAAACATCTTGGCAAGTAAAATCAAGGAAAACCCAAAGATGTTTTACAAATACATTAAGAGCAAGAGGATAATTACAGAAAGAGTAGTGCCTATTAAAGACCATAAAGGTAATCTGTGTGTGGAGATGTAAGATGTCGGTATGGTTCTTAATGAATACTTTGCGTCTGTTTTCACAAAAGAGAGGGTCGATGCAGATATTGCAATCAGGGAAGAGAAGTGTGAAATATTAGATGAAATAAAGATAGTGAGAGAGGAAGTATTAAGGGGTTTCCGAGATTTGAAAGTGGATAAATCCCCAGGCCTGGATGAAATGTATCCCAGGCTATTAAGAGAAGCAAAAAGGAAATAGGAAAAATGGCTCACCTCTTATCCTCAGACTATGTCCCCTGCTTCTAGACTTCCCAACATCGGGAACATTCTTCCCGCATCTAACTTGTCCAGTCCCGTCAGAATCTTATATGTTTCTATGAGATCTCATCTCATCCTTATAAATTCCAGTGTATAAAGACCCAGTTGATCCAGTCTCTCCTCATATGGCAGTCCAGCCATTCCGGGAATCAGTCTGGTGAACCTTCGCTGCACTCCCTCAATAGAAAGGACATCCTTCCTCAGATTAGGAGACCAAAACTGAACACAATATTCCAGCTGAGGCCTGTACAACTGCAGTAAGACCTCCCTGCTCCTATACTCAAACCCCCTAGCTATGAAGGCCAACATACCAATGGCCTTCTTCACCGTCTGCTGTACCTACATGCCAACTTTCAATGACTGATGAACCATGACAGCCAGGTCTCGTTGCAACTCCCCTTTTCCTCATCTGTCACCATTGAGATAATATTCTGCCTTTGTGTTTTTGCCCCCAAATTGGATAACCTCACATTTATCCACATTATACTGCATCTGCCATGCATTTGCCTACTCACCGAACCTATCCAAATCACCCTGCTGCCTCTTAGCGTCCTCCTCACAGCTCACACCGCTACCCAGTTTAGTATCATCTACAAACTTGGAGATATTACACTTAATTCCTTCATCCAAATCATTAATGTATATTGTAAAGAGCTGGCGTCCCAGCACTGAGCCCTGCGGCACTCCACTAGTCACTGTCTGCCATTCTGAAAAGGACCCATTTATCCCGACTCTATGCTTCCTGTCTGCCAACCAGTTCTCTATCCACGTCAGTACATTACCGCCAATACCATGTGCTTTGATTTTGCACAACAATCTCTTGTGTGGGACCTTGTCAAAAGCCTTTTGAAAGTCCAAATACACCACATCCATTGGTTCTCCCTTGTCCACTCTAATAGTTACATCCTAAAAATATTCCAGAAGATTTGTCAAGCATGATTTGCCTTTCACAAATCCATGCTGACTTGGACCGATCCTGTCACTGCTTTCCAAATGCGCTGTTATTTCATCCTTAATAAATGATTCCAACATTTTCTCCACTACTGATGTCAGTCTATAATTACCCGTTTTCATCTCTCCCTCCCTTTTTAAAAAGTGGTGTTACATTAACTACGTACATTGCAGGCCAGTCAGCCGAACCCCGCTGGTGGGAAAATTATTAGAAAAATTCCTGAGAGACAGGATAAATCTTCATTTAGATAGATGGGTTTATCAAGGACAGTCAGCATGGATTTGTTGAGAGAAGATCATGTCTGGCTAACTTAATTGAATTAATGGAGGAAGAAATAAGGAGGGTCAATGAGGTTAGCACGCTTGATGTACTGTATATGGATTTTAGCAAGACATTTGATAAGGTCTCACATGGCAGACTGGTCACGAAAGTAAAAGTCCATGGGATCCAGGGCAAAGTGGTAAGTTGGATCCAAAGTTGGCTCAGAGGCAGGAAGCAAAGGGTAATGGTTGATGGGTGTTTTTGTGACTGGAAGGCTGTTTCCATTGGGGTTCTGCAGGGCTCAGTACTAGGTCCCTTGCTTTTTGTGGTATATATCAATGATTTATACTTGAATGTCGGGGGTATGATTAAGAAGTTTGCAGACGATTCTAAAATTGGCTGTGTTGTTGATAATGAAGAAGAAAGCTGGAGACTGCTAGAAGATAACAATGAAATTGTCAGGTGGGCAGAACAGTGACAAATGGGATTTAATCCAGAGAAGTCTGAGGTAATGCTTTTGGGGAAGGATAACAAGGCAAGGCAATACAGATTACATTTTCGGACACTGAGGATTTTTGAGGAACAAAGGGACCTGGGTATGCATGTCCACATATCCCTGAAGGTAGCAGGCCAGGTAGATGGGTGTTTACAACAATCCGGCAGTTTCGTGGTCACCATTACTGACACTAGCTTTTTATTCCAGATTTATTTAATTAACTGAATTAAATTCCCCAGCTGCCGTGGTGGGATTTGAACTCGTGTCTCTGGATCATTAGTCCAGGCCATAGTAGGCCATAGCTTTCAAAGAGCCAGCATGGGTTTGATGGGCTGAATGGCCTCCCTCTGTGCTGTGAGATGCTGTGATTAAGGAGCGGGGTTCCAGCTAGCGTAGGCAATGTGGGTTCAAGGGTTGAAAGCAGGGGTTTCGGTGGAGCCCATATAGATATACCACAAGGGGGCACTACAGCATCGATTGATCCAACTATTGGCAGCGGAGAAACCGGGGATGGGAATAGTTTCAATAAAATGTATGCTGTGACTTTTAAAGTGGTTAACACCACCAGCACGATTATAGAATCACAGAAAATTACAGCACGGAAGGAGGCCATTTCGGCCCATCGTGTCCGCGCCGGCCAACAAAGAGCTACCCAGCCTAATCCCACTTTCCACCTGTGGGTCCGAAGCCCTGTGGGTTATTGCACTTCAAGTGCACATCCAAGTACTTTTTAAAATGTGGTGAGAAAACACCACCAGCAGATCCAATCTTTCCTCATAGCTAAAATTCTCCAGTCCCGGCAACATCCTCGTGACTCTCCTCTGTACCCTCTCTCGTGTAATCACATCTTTCCTGTAATGTGGTGACCAGAACTGCACGCAGTACTCTAGCTGTGGCCTAACTAGTGTTTTATACAGTTCAAGCAGAACCTCCCTGCTCTTGTATTCTATGCCTCGGCTAATAAAGGCAAGTATTGCGAATGACTTTTTAACCACCTTATCGACCTGGCCTGCTACCTTCAGGGATCTGTGGACATGCACTCCAAGGTCCCTCCGTTCCTCCACCCCTCTCAGTACCCTCCCATTTATTGTGTATTCCCTTGCCTTGTTGCCCCTCCCCAAATGCATTAGAACAAGGCTGCAGTTAGAGCAGCCTTTCCACCCACTGACAGCACTCACTGAGTCTGACTCATGGCATCGATCAGCTGGACATTGATCTGGAAACACCAGCCCCCTGGTGAGGGAATCAAGGCTCTGATGCGACTGATAAAAGTCAAGATGAGGTTGCGGAGAGGTACACAGCTGCTGCTGGACACAATGAACAGGAGGAGGCCATTCAGCCCCTCGAGCCTGTTCCCCCATTCAATCAGATCACGGCTCATCTGTATCTGAACTCCATCTACCCGCCTTGGTTTCGCAATTCCAAGGCCTATACTCTCCAGAGTTTAGAAGAATGAGAGGGGATCTCATTGAAACATATAAGATTCTGACAGGGCTTGACAGTGTAGATGCAGGGAGCATGTTTCCTCTGGCTGGGGAGTCTATAACCAGGTGTCACAGTCTCAGATTAAAGGTCGGCTATTTAGGTCTGAGATGAGGAGAAACCTCTTCACTCAGAGGGTGTTGAATCTCTGTAATTCTCTGCCCCAGAGGGGTGTGGCGGCTCGGTCTTTGAGTATATTCAAGACGGAGATCGATAGATTTTTTGGATACAAAGAGAATCAAGGGATATGGGGACAGTGCAGGAAAGTTGAGTTGCGGTAGATGATCAGCCATGATCTCATTGAATGGCGGAGCAGGCTCTCGGGACCGAATGGACTACTCCGGTTCGGGAGGGGCAGAGGCGATGGGAGGGGGGAGGGGCATGTGAGGTAGGGAGTTTGGGAGGGGTGAGTTGGGATGGGGGGAGGGAGGGTGAGGGATGTGATGTGAGGAGGGCAGAAGTGAGGGAGGAAGGCAGGGGAGCGGCTGGAGGTGGGGCGTGGTGAGAATGGCTCGGTGAGGGGAGGCGGGCGGGGAAGTAGAGACCGATATCGGCTGCCTATTAAGCAACGTCTCTTTTTAAAAAATTATCATCCTTGTTTTCAAATCCCTCCATGGCCTCGCCCCTCCCTATCACTATAATCACCTCTAGCCCCACAACCTCCCGAGATGTCTGCGCTCCTCCAATTCAGCCCTCCTGAGCATCCCTGAGTATAATCGCTCAACCATTGGTGGCCGTGCCTTCTGTTGCCGAGACCCCAAGCTCTGGAATCCCTCCTTAAACCTCTCCGTCTCTCGACCTCTCTTTCGACCTTCAAGACGCTCCTTACAACATACCTCTTTGGTCACCGACACTAATTTCTTCTTATGTGACTCGGTATCAAATTTGTATCTCATAATACTCCTGGGAAGTGCCTTGGGACGTTTCACTACATTAAAGGCGCTATATAAATACAAGTTGTTGTTGAATTGAGGCAAAATCTGGTATTCTGGATGTCACCGCTCCTTTTAACGCCCTCTCCAAAGCACGCACAGCAAATGCAACGCCCCTATTTAAAAAATGAGGCAGACAGAAAGCAGGAATCTATAGACCAGTTAGCCTTACATCTGTCGTTGGGAAAATGCTGGAGTTCATTATTAAGGAAGCAATAGCAGGACATTTGGAAAAGCATAGTTCAATCAAGCAGAGTCAGCACGGTTTTATGAAAGGGAAATCACGTTTGACAAATTTGCTGGAATTCTTTGAGGATGTAACGAGCAGGATGGATAAAGGGGAACCAGTAGATGTGATGTATTTGGATTTCCAGAAGGCATTCGATAAGGTGCCACATAAAAAGCACAAGATAAAAGTTCACGGGGTTGGGGGTAATATATTAGCATGGATAGAAGATTGGCTAACTAAAAAAAACAGAGAGTCAGGATAAATGGTTCACTTTCCCATTGGCAAACAGTAACTAATGGGGTGCTGCAGGGATCGGTGCTGGGGCCTCAATTATTTACAATCTACATTAATGACTTAGATGAAGGGACCGAGTGTAATGTCGTCAAATTTGCTGATGATACAAAGAAGGACATTGAGCTATCCAACAAAGACTATTACACATTACACCAAACAAATGAAAAAGTAAGGGAGGAAATTGAGGAAATAATGGCTGCTCCAAAATGGGATTTGGGATTCAATATTCAGATTCTCTCCTGGGTTCTAATCGTGTCTCATGCACTAGCCATTGTATCGTTGGTTCTTTGGTGTAACTATTTATCTTATCCTGCAAGTTAAAACAGAATACAAAGGAAGGGAATGTTGAAGGGTTGTTTAGATGAACCAAAGCCAAAGTGTTTGTATATAAAACTGAAGTCAGATCAAGGCCGAACATTTTTGTTGTACAAGTGTTGGTTTGTCAGGAAAAAGTACTGTTTTTTGATGTAAAACAGGAATGTAATCTGAAGTTTTTGACTGAGACTGCAATACACCCAAATAGAGCTCATGGAAAAATAACTCCACAAGTAATGTCTCTAGTTTCATATCAGCAAAACATTAAAGGAGGGAGTGTAAGGTTACTAATCTTCAGAAAAGCACAGAAGGAGACCATGAACTAAAGATTAATACAAGCTTTTGGAATTAAGCCTGGACAATTAAGGGCATTCTTGGTCAGGGAACAAAACTGACTCCATGCATAACAAGAATGGAATTGTTACATGAGGCCCTGAACTTGATAGACCAGGGTGGGGAAAACAAGCTCACTGGAGACACCAAGTCTGTAAAAAGACCAAACAACAAAGGAACCACACTAGGTGCACATCTTTTGTGATGAGGTGTGAAGATGAGAAATCAACTTGAGCCTTACAGACTCAGCGTGCAAATGGGAAAACAGATGAGTCCATTATTGCAGTCAATTAACCAAGGTTGGCATGCAGGTGCAGCAGGCGGTTAAGAAAGCAAATGGCATGTTGGCCTTCATAGCAAGGGGATTTGAGTACAGGGGCAGGGAGGTGTTGCTACAGTTGTACAGGGCATTGGTGAGGCCACACCTGGAGTATTGTGTGCAGTTTTGGTCTCCTAACCTGAGGAAGGACATTCTTGCTATTGAGGGAGTGCAGCGAAGGTTCACCAGACTGATTCCCGGGATGGCGGGACTGACCTATCAAGAAAGACTGGATCAACTGGGCTTGTATTCACTGGAGTTCAGAAGAATGAGAGGGGACCTCATAGAAACATTTAAAATTCTGACGGGGTTAGACAGGTTAGATGCAGGAAGAATGTTCGCAATGTTGGGGAAGTCCAGAACCAGAGGTCACAGTCTAAGGATAAGGGGTAAGCCATTTAGGACCGAGATGCGGAGGAACTTCTTCACCCAGAGAGTGGTGAACCTGTGGAATTCTCTACCACAGAAAGTTGTTGAGGCCAATTCACTAAATATATTCAAAAATGAGTTAGATGAGGTCCTTACTACTAGGGGGATCAAGGAGTATGGCGAGAAAGCAGGAATGGGGTACTGAAGTTGAATGTTCAGCCATGAACTCATTGAATGGCGGTGCAGGCTAGAAGGGCTGAATGGCCTACTCCTGCACCTATTTTCTATGTTTCTAAGGGGACCACAAAACAATATATCGATGCAAACACTTTATCAGAAACCGCAGTGGCGGGAGATCAATCATAACCTGGATATAAATATGCGAGCTAGAAGCAGCTCTGCAGAATACGGAAGAAGGACAGGAACAGACGGAAGAAGAAGCACACAGAAGAAATAGAAGGACACATGTACAGATGGACACAGGTCGAAAGAACAAACAGATGAATGGACAGAAGGACATGTAGTACGGAACGTACATGGAGGGAACAACACTGCAGAGAATGGCCAAAAGAAGATCAACTGGTCACAGAACCAACGACCACAAACCTACAATAGATACAGCTAGGAAGGGCGATTGTATGTCTTCAGTCAATTTCTAAGTATCAGAGTAGAATGAAAAATAATCACCCTATAAGACAAAGATGGGTGGGAAAGCAAATTGTGAGGAGGACACAAATAGTCTGCAAAGGGATATAGACCAGCTAAGTGAATGGGCACAAATTTGGCAGATGGAGTGTAATGTGGGAGAATGTGAGCTTTTCCACTTTGGCAGAACGAAGAGGAAAGCAAATTAATTTTCAAATGGAGAAAAATTGCAAAGGGGACCTTGTGCATGAAACACAAAAAGTTAGTATGCGGTTACAGCAATAATCAGGAAGGCAAATGAAATGTTGGCCTTAATTGCAAGGGGGATAGAGTATAAAAGCAGAGAAATCCTGCTACATCTATACAGGGTATTGGTGAGGCCACACCTGGAGTACTGTGTACAGTTTTGGTATCCATACTTCAGAAAGGATATACTTGCATTGGCAGCAGTTCAGAGAAGTTTCACTGGATTGATTCTGAAGATGAGAGGATTGACTTATGAGGATAGGTTGAGTAGGTTAGGCCTATAATCATTGGAGTTCAGAAGAATGAGAGGTGATTTTATCGAAACATATAAGATAATGAGGGGGCGACAAGTTGGATGCAGTGAGGATATTTACACACATAGGTGAAACTGGTACTCGGGATCATAGTCTCAGAATAAGAGGCCGTCCATTTAAAACTGAGTTGAGGAGGAATTTCTTCTCTCAGAGGCTTGTAAATCTGTGGAAATCTCTGCCCTAGAGAGCTGTGTAGGCTGGGTCATTGATTATATTTAAGGTGGAGATAGACAGATTTTTGAGCGATAAGGGAATAAAGGGTTATGGGAAGCGGGCAGGGAAGTGGAGCTGTGTCCAAGATCAGATCAGTCATGATCTTATTAAATGGCGTGGCAGACTCGAGGGCCCAGGTGGCCTTCTCCTGCTCCTATTTCTTATGTTCTTAACCCTTAACACTCTTACCCAACAAGGCGCTGTTGGTGCCGGAGAACCAGCCTGAGCCTCAGATCCTAAACTCCTCACTGCAACACTGGACTGAGACACAGAGGGAACAGAATGTGTGCAGAGTGGAAACTGGCTGGTGCCCTGGTCCCCGAGCCCACTCAGCGATCGTCACCCCCCACCCTGGTCCCCTGAGAACCCTCCCCTCCGCGGTTCTGTCTTCATGAGGGAAGATACAAATAACCTTCCGAAGGTACTAGGAGACACTGGGTCTAGTGAGAAGGAGGAACTGAAGGATATCCTTATTAGGTGGGAAATTGTATTCGGGAAATTGATGGGATTGAAGGCCGATAAATTCCAGGGGCCTGATAGTCTGCATCCAGAGTACTCAAGGAAGTGGCCCTAGAAATATTGGATGCATTGGTGATCATTTTCCAAAAGTCTATCGACTCTGGATCAGTTCCGATGGACTGGAGGGTAGCTAATGTAACACCACTTTTTTAAAAAGGAGGGAAAGAGAAAATGGGTAATTATAGACCCATTAGCCCTACATCAGTCGTGGGGAAAATGTTGGAATCAATCATTAAGGATCAAATCGCAGCACATTTGGAAAGCAGTGACAGGATCAGACCAAGTCAGCATGGATTTATGAAAGGGAAATCATGCTTGACGAATCTTCTGGAATTTTTCAAGGATGTAACTAGCAGAGTGGACAAGGGAGAACCAGTGGATGTGGTGTATTTGGACTTTCAAAAGTCTTTTGACAAGGTCCCACACAAGGGATTGGTGTGCAAAATCAAAGCACATGGTATTGGGGGTAATATACTGACATGGATAGGGAACTGGTTGGCAGACAGGAAGCAGGGAGTCAGGATAAACGGGTCCTTTTCAGAATGGCAGGCAGTGACTAGTGGAGTGCCGCAGGGGTCAGTGCTGGGACCCCAGCTCTTTACAATGTACATTAACGAATGAGATGAAGGAATAGAGTGTAATATCTCCAAGTTTGTGGATGACACTAAACTGGCTGGCGGTGTGAGCTGTGTGGAGGACGCTAAAAGGCAGCAGGGTGACTTGGACAGGTTAGGTGAGTGGGCAAATACATGGCAGATGCAGTATAATGTGGATAAATGTGAGGTTATCCAATTTGGAGGCAAAAACACAAAGTCTGAATATTATCTGAATGGCAGCAAACTAGGAAAAGGTGAGTTGCAATGACACCTGGGTGTCATGGTTCATCAGTCACTGAAAGTCGGCATGCGGGTAAAGCAGGCGGTAAAGAAGGCAAGTGGTATGTTGGCCTTCATAGTTTGGGGATTTGAATATAGAAGCAGAGAGGTCTTAATGCAGCTGTACAGGGCCTTAGTGAGACCTCACCTGGAATATTGTGTTCAGTCTTGGTCTCCTAGTCTGAGGAAGGATGTTCTTGCTATTGACAGAGTGCAGCGAAGGTTCACCAGACTGATTCAAGGGATGGCTGGGCTGTCATATGAGGAGAGACTGGATCAACTGGGCTTTTATTCACTGGAGTTTAGAAGGATGAGAGGGAATCTCACAAAAACATGTAAAATTCTGACGGGACTGGACAGGATAGATGCAGGAAGAATGTTCCTGATGTTGGGGAAGTCCAGAACAAGGGGACACAGTCTTAGGATAAGGGGTAGGCCATTTAGGACTGCGCTGAGGAGAAGCTTTTTCACTCAGAGAGTTGTTAACCTGTGGAATTCCCTGCCGCAGAGATTTGTTGATGCCAGTTCATTAGATATATTCAAGAGGGAGTTAGATGTGGCCCTTACGGCTAAGGGGATCAAGGGGTATGGAGAGAAAGCAGGAAAGGGGTACTGAGGGAATGATCAGCCATGATCTTATTGAATGGCGGAGGAGGCTCAAGGGGCCGAATGGCCTCCTCCTGCTCCTAATGTTCTTATGGAAGATTAGTCCGTGTTCTGGGGATTTTCTGCTGGGTCCAGGTTTAATCAGCAGGGGATTTGTGCGAGTCCCAAATAATAAAAAGAAAAGCCAAATTAAAGAAAGACCTACAATTATATTGCACCTTTCACACCTGAGGAGGTCCCAAAGTGCTTCACAGCCAATGAAGTACATTTTTAAGTGTAGTCACTGTTGTAATGTGGGAAACACGGCAACCAATTTGTGCACAGCAAGCTCTCACACACAGCAATGGGTTGAATGACCTCTTCATGGAAGAGGACACAAATAACGTCCAAGAAATGCTCGGGAACCTAAGGTCTAGTGAGCAAGAGGAATTAAAGGAAACGATTGTTCATAACAAAATAGAGCTGGAGAAACTAATGGGACTGAAGGCCAATAAATCCCCAGGGCCTGATGATCATCCCAGACTCCTAAAAAAGAGGTAGCCATGGAAATAGCATTGGTTGTCATCTTTCAAAATTCTAATGATTATGGAACAATTCCTACAGATTGTAGGGTGGCAAATGTAACCCCACTATTTAAAAAAAGGAGGGAGAGAGAAAACGGGGAATTACAGACCGGTTATCCTGACATCAGTAGTAGGGAAGATGCTAGAGTCTATTATAAAGGATGTGATAACGGCACACTTAGATAATATCAACGGGATTAAACAAAGTCAACATGGATTTATGAAAGGAAATTCACGTTTGACAAATCTACTGGAGTTTTTGGAGGATGCAACTGACAGAATAGATAAGGGATAACCAGTGGATGTAGTGTATTTGGATTTTCAGAAGCCCTTTGATAAAAATCCCATATAAGAGGTTAGTGTGCAAAATTAAAGCACATAGGATTGGGGGTAATGTATTGGCATGGATTGAAAATTGGTTCACTGACAGGAAACAGTCGAAATAAATGGTTGTGTTTCAGGGTGGCGGGCAGTGACGAGTGGGGTACCACAGGGATCAGTGCTTGGGCCCCAGATATTCACAATGTATAAATATATATATATATATATAAACGATTTGGATGAGGGAACCAAATGTTATATTTCCAAGTCTGCTGACGACACAAAATTAGGTGGGATTGTGAGTTGTGTGGAGGATGCAAAGACACTGCAAGGCGATTTAGATAGGTTGAGTGAGTGAGCAAACACATGGCAGATGTAACATATTGTGGATAAATGTGAAGTTACTCACTTTGGTAGGAAAAACATAAGGACAAAGTATTATTTAAATGGTGATAGCTTGGGAAGTGTCGATGGACAGAGGGACCTGGATGTCCTTGTACACCAGTCAGTGAAAGCAAACATACAGGTGCAGCAAGCAGTTAAGAAGGCAAATAATATGTTGGCCTTCATTGCAAGAGGATTTGAGTACAGGAGCAAGGATGTCTTACGACAGGGCCTTGGTGATACCGCACCTGGAGTATTGTGTGCAGTTTTGGTCTACTTACCGAAGAAAAGATATACTTGCCATAGACGGAGTGCAGCGAAGGATCACCAGACTGATTCCTGAGATGGGCAGGACTGTCGTATGACGAGAGATTGGGTCGATTAGGCCTGTATACACTAGAGTTTAGAAGAGTGAGAGATGATCTCATTGAAACGTATAAAATTCTGACTGGTTTGGACAGACTGGATGTGGGGAGGAAATTTTCCCGGGCTGGGAAGTCTAGAACAAGGAGTCACAGTCTCAGGATACGAAGTAGGAAATTTACAAATGAGATGAGGAGAAATGTTTTCACTCAGAGGGTGGTGAACCTATGGAATTCTCTACTACAGAAGGCTGTGGAGGCCAAGTCACTGAATATATTTAAGAGGCAGATAGATGGATTTCTAGAAACAAAAAGGCATCAAGGGGTATGGGGAAAAAGCGGGTATATGGTGTTGAGATAGAGGAACAGCCATGATTATATTGAATGGCGGAGCAGACTCGAAGGGCCGAATGGCCTACTACTGCTCCTATTTTCTATGTTTTTATGTTTAAGCGATGTAGGTTGAGGGATAAATATCGGCCTGAACTCGAGCCACAGAAACAGCAACTGAGAGTCTCCCCACAACCCTGGAGCACTGCAGCCACCGGATTGCGAGCCCTGCTGCCCCTGTTTGTGATCAGAAGTTGGACAGGAGGTGAGCGGGGGCTGGACAGATCAGAGTTGGAGCTGGGGGAGGTGGGACCTCGGGAGTGTCAGTGTGCTGAGGCTGAGCTCAGTTATATCAGAGACTGTGACAGGAGCACAGACTGCCCCCAGCGAGCTCACTCACTCACACCCACACTCTGCCCGTGTCTCACACACCGTGTCTGTCACACTGAGACAGGCAGGAGGCTCGGGAGCGATTTCCGGGGATGGTGCAGGGATGGGACCGCAGTGTGCCAACGTCCAGATTTCCTCCACACGGTGGGTAACAGTTCGTTACTTATACTTTGCTGGGTGAAGGGGGAGTGTCGGTAAAGGAATACAGCCGGGCTCCCTGTCATACACAGCACTCTTCAATTAACCCTTTCATTCACTGCAGCTCCCCACCATATTATATAACCCAAACACAGGCACTGGAGAGGGTGCAGAGAAGGTTTACAAGGATGGGACCAGAAATGCGAGGGTGTACATATCAGGAAAGGATGAACAGGCTGGGGCTCTTTTCTCTTGAGGCTGAGGGGTGACCTGATCGAGGTCTTTAACATTCGGAAAGGTTTTGATAGAGTGGATACAGAGAGAGTGTTTTCACTTGTGGGGAGAGCAGAACGAGAGGCCATCAATATGAGATAGTCAGCAAGAAATCCAATCGGGAATTCAGGAGAAAATTCTTTACCCAGCGAGTGGTGAGAATGTGGAACTGGCTACCACAGGGAGTGATTGAAGTGAATGGTATCGATGTATTTAAGGGGAGGCTCGACAGGGATATGAGGGAGAAGGGAATAGAGGGTTATGCTGATAGATTTAGATGAGGAAAGACGGGAGGATCGAGTGTAATCATTTGTAAACTAACACCTTCGCATATTCAGCATTTGTGTCTTAGAAAGATTCAGTATTTAAAGTGTTAATAATGGAGCATTGGGGTTTACTTACTCAGTCTGAGCTTGGTTCCTTTACTGAACGTAAGCCACAGTGACAGCTTCCAGTGCATTTGTTGTACAATATCCTCTGTCCCTGGCTCACTCAGTCTGTCTCCCCCTCTTTCTGTCTGTGTGTGAGTGTCTGTGTCTGTGTCTGTGTGTGTGTGTCTGTGTCTTTTTCAGCGTCTCACTCTCCCTCACTTTTTCTCTCTCTCTCTCTCATTCTGTTTCTCTCTCTGATTGCCTCTCTCACTCCCTCCCTCTCCCCTTCCACCTCCCTCACTCACTCACTCACTCTGCCTCACTCCGTCCCTCACTCACTCTCTTTCCCTGTCCCTCACTCACTCTCTCCCTCTCTCTCTGTGACGAGTTTCCTGTGGCAGTGCCCGGGAGAGTTGGGGATCCAACGTGTTTGGGACAAATCTCCCAGCTGCCCTTCCCGCCCCATCAGACGATAACCCTGGGGCCACGGAATTGCTGGAGAATGAAAGTCCCCATCACATAGGGCTCACCTCTTTGTGCCCCTTGAACAATGGGCTCCGTCTGCAAGCAAGATGTTTGTGTTGCTGACACAGGCCTTCCTCGGGATCATTATAAAATAACGAGTTTCAGGGGCTTTAGAAACCTGTTTCCTCAGTCCGTGACCCGTGTGTATGTGGAGTGTGAGAGGATGCAGCCCCTCTTCCACTATTTGAAGGGGCTGCTCCTCGATTTCTGGCTCCACTTCAGTCCCACGCTCCTGGGCCTGGTCACCCGGTGTAGGGGAATCGGACAGGTCGGAGGGCCTCCCCGTGGGCCTGCTCCTGGATCGGGCCAAGGTGGCCATCCACAGGGCCCAAGGGGTGATTGCATTGTCTGCCTGTCTCCCTCCCTTCAGATGCTTTGTCCACATCCAGCTGGCCGTGGGGACAGAGCCTAGGGTAGGCCTGAGGCCTCTGCGATGGCTGGGCACCGCAGGGCCTGGAGTGTGGGGTGGGCAGGGAAAGAGCACGAACATTTCACTTGTTCACTTTCCTTTCATGTTTATGCCTTGGGTTTTATAAGTTGTGGCCCTCTCAATAGTGGGGGGTTTGTGAGATTATTTGGATTGAGCACACAGGACCACCCAGTGTCTCCGTGCTGTCTGAATGTACAGAGTAGAGCTGTGAGATTGTCAGTGATGAAGACACAGCCCCAACTCCTCTCTGACCCACTCCATCCTTTCCCAATTCACTGCAGCTTCCAGCTGAATATTCCTGTCATCACTCCCATCGATCTGTGTTTCAGTCATGTGTAAAACCGTACAGGAGGTGGGGCTGTGTGTCCATTATTATATATTATATATAACTGTGGGGTGAGTCAATACAGGAGGTGGGCCTGTGTATATTGAGGTTTTTGTCCGGCTGTGTATCACAGTGTAGAGGGAAGCTTTCCCCTTGCTGACAGTAATAGTTTGCGACATCCTCGCTCTGCACGTTGCTGATGCTCAGGGTGAACGTGTTGGACTGGTAACTGCCGGTGAAGCGATCGGAGGTTCCAGTGAAACGAGATGTTGCCGCATCGATCAGCAGAGTGGGTCTCTGCCCGGCTTTCTGCTGGTACCAAGCAAGGGCAGCACCAATGTATGCACTGGCAGGACAGGTGATCTTTGCAGTCTGTCCCTCACTCACTGACAGCACCGGGGGAGACTGGGTCATGATGATGTCCCCACTGATACCTGAAATGGGGAAAAAAAGTGAAGTAAGCACTGTCACAGAAAGACGCTGTAAAATGAGAGATTGCTCGAGACACTGAGCTCTCCTCTAGTGTCAGCATTTGCCCTTCAATCACTGGTCAGTAGAGTTGGAAAGAATCGACAGCAGGGAGATATTAAACGTGGAAGGAGAGAGATTGGTACCTGCGACGCAGAATGCCAGAGGCCAGATCAGCTGGATGGGTGAAATCATGGTCTCTGCTCCTGTCCCTGTGCCTGCTTACTGATAAACTGCCCTTCACTGGGCTCTGCTTTATAAACCTGCAGCCTGTGAGAGCCTCACTGCCCATCCCTCAGTATGTAAATGTCTTCACCCAGAGAAAGCAACATCAGCACATTTCACTTCCTCCTCTTCTCTCCCTCCCGCAGTCCCTCTCCCTGTCTCTGTCTCTCTGTCTGTCTGTCTGTCTCAGCCTTCATCGCCCTCTGTCTCACAGCTTCCCTCTACACCTCTCTGACTCTGATTCACAGCCTCTCTCTCGCTCCCTGTCCCTCCCCCACAGACTCCCAGGTGCAGCACACTGAACTGCAGAGTAAACCTCCCTGTGCCCTGCCCCACCAATTAACCCTTGACCCCAGACCATGCCTTCTCCTGGAGTCAGGGCCTATTCCCCACAATGGCCATCCCTTGGCCTCTCTCATTACACTGGCTGCTTATTGCCCAATTAAGAGCCGTTCTGTGCTGTGGGCCTCTTCTCAGTGGGGACCGGTTTGGACAGAAAGCACATTTCATGAAGGCCCAGCAGAGCAAGGAGATCCTCACCCCATCAGTGTGAGCTGAAGCGACTGGACAGGGTCTGACCCACTGCCCCAACCTGTCCGCTCAGAACATCTTCGAATCCCTTCCCCTCTGCTTCTCCTTCCATGGCCCCGCTCCGGGTCAGGGTGTTTTTACTGGGATCAGGTGCCAACGATCCCACATTTACAACAGGAAGGGTCCGCACTCAACGTCGACCATGGACTCCATGTCCCACTGGTCCTCCAATAGGGACCAGGAAAAATGGCTCCTTCCGATTGGTCCCCCAATAGGGACCAGGAAACATAGATCCTTCCTATTGGTTCCCCAATATGGACCAAGAAACATGGCTCCTTCCTGTATTGGCCTTCCTGTAGGGACCACGAAACATGGCCCCTTCCTATTGGTCTCACAATAGGGACCAGGAAACATGGCTCCTTCCTATTAGTCCTCCAATAGTGTGAGAAGGAGCATTGCAGTGAGGAAGATCGAGAAGAGAGTTTGCGCGATGACGCAGCCATGCTTGATCCAGGTCCGGACGTGGATTGGGTCTATGATGGATCCATTGGTCAGGATCACGGCCTGCATGTCATCGTGGAGCAGACTGAGAATGGCGACAAACTTTTGGGGGGCAGCCGAAACGGAGGACGACGCTCCACAGACCCTTGTGGTTAACAGTGTCAAAGGCCATTGTAAGGTGAAAGCCGGCCATGGACAAGGTTGGTGCTGTTCCCTGCTTTTCTCTTGCAGTTGTCGCGCTGTAAATATCATGTCCGTTGTACCTGTAGTGGACGGAATCCGCATTGTGACTCCGACAGGAGCTCCTCAGCCACAGGGAGAAGACTGTCGAGGAGGATTCTTGCGACGACTTTCCCAGTGGCTGATAACAGGGAGATTCCTCTGCGGATGCCGCAGTCGGACTTGTCCCCTTTTTCAAAGATGGATCAGGATTACTGCATCTCGGATATCTCCCGGCATGCTCTCCTCCCTCCAGATGAGAGAGGTGAGGTTATGCATTCGTGCCAATAGTGCCTCTCTGCCATACTTTAATGCCTCAGCAGCGATTCCATCCGCTCCCGATGCATTATTGTTCTTGAGCTGACAAATGACATATGAGGGGAGACTGGATCAACTGGGACTTTATACACTGGAGTTTAGAAGGATGAGAGGGGATCTCAAAGAAACATTTAAGATTCTGACAGGACGGGACAGGGAAGAATGTTCCCAATGTTAGGGAAGTCCAGATCCAGGGGACACAGTCAGGATAGGGGGTAGGCCATTTCGGACTGAGATGAGGAGAAACTTCTTCACTCAGAGAGTTGTTAACCTGTCGAATTCCCTGCCGCAGAGAGTTGTTGATACCAGTTCATTGGATATATTCAAGAGAGTGTTAGATATGGCCCTTACAGCCAAAGGGATCAATGGGTATGGAGAGAAAGCAGGAAAGGGGTACTGAGGTGAATGATCAGCCATGATCTTATTGAATGGTGGTGCAGGCTCAAAGGGCCAAATTGCTTATGACTGCACCTATTTTCAATGTTTCTATGTTTCAACCTCGTGCAGGGCTGGGATTTTACTGAGAAGGTCGCGGGTAGCATGCTGCGAATGGAGTCGAGGACACTCGTGTCTAAGGCTGAGTCTCAATTAAGGAGATCTTCAAAGTGCTCCTTCCAGTGAGTCCTGACTGCCTCGGTGTCCTTGGTGAGTGTCTCCCTGTTCTTAACCAGCAGTTGGGTGGGGCCTTGGGCCTTTGGTGGACTTGACAGCGGTGAAAGTATTTTACCTACCCCTAAAGCCCTAAAATCCCGCGCACAAGGACCCACTGCCTATCCCCCATACTCAGCCTACCTTCCAGGTCGATCTGCCTGCTGCCATGTCCCTCCAGCTGGACCCTCGCTTCTCATTTCTCACTCCCCATTGGCCGACTCAGCTTCTCCGAACAATCCCCGGTGATCTCAACGGCTGTGAGCCTCAACCCCCTCCATCCACAGGTTTCGGCCCGAACTTCACGCCACGCCCTTACGTACAGGCTTCCTCCCGGTGACGTTCGTGCCTCCCTACCCCCGCCGACGCTCGGCCCTCCTACCCTCCCTCCCCCCCGGAGACGCTCATGCCACCCTCCCTCCCACCGCCGACGCTTGGCCCGCCCTCTCCCCCCTCCCCCTCCCCCTCCCCCCCTCTCTCTCTCCCCCCCTCCCTCCCACCACCGACGCTTGGCCCGCCCTCTCCCCCCTCCCCCTCCCCCTCCCCCTCCCCCTCCCCCTCCCCCCCTCTCTCTCTCCCCCCCTCTCTCTCCCCCCCCCTCTCTCTCCCCCCCTCTCTCTCTCCCCCCCTCTCTCTCTCCCCTCCTTTTCTCTCCCCCTGCCTTTCTCTCTCCCCCCACTCCCTCTCTCCCCTCTCCTCCTCCCCTTCCCCCCTTCCCCTCCCCCCCTCCACTCCCTCCCTTCCCTCCCTCCCCCGCCTTTCTCCCCCTCGTCTCTCCCCCATCTCCTCCCCCCCTCCTCTCTCACCCCCCTCCCCCTCACTCCCCCTCCTCTCTCCCCCCCTCCCCCTCACTTCCCCTCCTCTCTCCCCCCCCCTCACTCACATATTGGCCCCAGACCTCACTGACCTGCTGCCCCTGACCTCACTGACCTACTGCCCCTGACCACACTGACCTACTGCCCCTGACCTCATGACCTACTGCCCATGACCTCACTGACCTACTGCCCCTGACCTCACTGACCTACTGCCCCTGACCTCACTGACCTACTCATCATCATCTTCGGTGATCCCTCGAACGAGGATGACTTGCTTTCAAATGAGTTCAGAGATGTCTCAATGAAGAACCCGATATTCTAGACCTGAACGCCAATTGAGGGGGTGGAAGATGTGGTGTGTAGATCTTTTTTAACATGTGGTGACTGTTGCACATCAGCCACCACACGGCCTTGAAAGAGCTATGCCTTTATCCAGTGGCAAGGGTAAACCAGGACGACTGGAGACCTGCTCTGCTGCACAGACCTAGTGCGCACACATATCGCAGTGTGGGCTGGCCCGTGCTGCCCCTGGGCCCTCGGCTCTTTTGGGCTCCGAACCCTCATTAGTCACACCTCTGCCACGATCTCTCGCCGCTCCTCAGCACTAAACATTTGCCGGACCTCTGCCACGATCACACACCGAATCTCAGCCACGATCCCTCATCGCTCCTCCACCTCGATCACTCACCACACCTCCGCCGCGACCTTCTAGCTTCTCTGCTTTACCTGGGCCCAGCTGATGGTCCTGCCTATGCTCCAAATGGCGACCTGGGTCCTGATGACGTCACCCAATCGCCCACCTCGAAGCCGTTGCCCACGTGGAGCAGCTCGCGCTGGAAGTTGTCGTGGTATGACTTGTAATGGGTGATTTTAACCTCCATATTGATGGGATAAATCAAATTGGTCAGGGTAGCGTTGAAGAAGAGTTCATAGAGTGCATAAGGGATGGGTTCCTTGAGCAGTATGTAACAGAACCAACCAGGGGACAGGCTTTCTTTGATCTGGTCCTGTGTAATGAGACAGGATTAATAAACAATCTCCCAGTCAACGATCCCCTTGCAATGAGTGATCATAGCATGGTTGAATTTCAAATTCAGATGGAGGGTGAGAAAGCGTACTAAGCTTAAATAAAGGAGACTACAAAGTATGAGGGCAGAGTTGGCTAAAGTGGACTGGGAAAATAGATTAAAATGTAGGACGGTTAATGAACAGTGGCGTATATTTAAGGAGATATTTAATAACTCTCAAGAAAAATATATTCCAGTGAGGAGAAAAGGGTGCAAAAGAAAAGATAGCCATCCATGGCTAACTAAAGAAATAAAGGACGGTATCCAATTTTTTTTTAAAAAAGGGCATACAATGTGGGAGGGCAGAAGATTGGGAAGCTTTTAAAATCCAGCAAAGAATGAGTAAAGAATGATTAATAAAGGGAAAATGAAAGTAAACTAGCACAAAATATAAAAACAGATAGCAAGAGTTTCTACCGGTACACTAAAAGAAAAAAGTGGCTAAAGTCAATGTTGGTCCCTTCGAGGACGAGACCGGAGAATTAGTGATGGGGAACATGGAGATGACAGAAACTCTGAACAAATATTTTGAAGCAGTCTTTACGGCAGAAGACACTAAAAATATCCCAATAGTGCATAGTCAGGGGTTTATAGTGGCGGGGAGGAACTTAACACAATCACAATCACGAAGGAGGTGGTACTCAGTAAGATAATGGGACTAAAGGCGGATAAATCCACTGGACCTGATGGCTTACATCCTGGGGTCTTAAGAGAAGTAGTGACAGGGATAGTGGATGCATTGATTGTAATTTACCAAAATTCCCTGGATTCTGGGGAGATCCCAGCAGATTGTAAAACTGCAAAGTAATGCCCTATTAAAAAAAGGATGCAGACAAAAAGCAGAAAATTATAGATCAGTTAGCCTAATATTTGTGGTTGGGAAAATGTTGCAGTTCATTATTAAAGAAACAGTAGCAGGCCATTTGGAAAAACATAATTCAGTCAGGTAGAGTCAGAATGGATTTATGAAGGGGAAGTCATGTTTGACAAATTTGCTGGAATTCTTTGAGGATTTAAATAGCAGGGTGGATAAAGGGGAACCAGTGGATGTGGTGTATTTGGATTTCCAGAAGGCACTCGATAAGGTGCCACATAAAAGGCACAAGATAGAAGTTAATGAGGTTGGGGGGAAATATATTAGCTTGGATAGAGGATTGGCTAATTAACAGAAATCAGAGTTGGGATAAATGGTTCATTCTTGGGTTGGCAATCAGTAACTAGTGGGGTGCTACAGGGATCAGTGCTGCGACCCCAATTATTTACAATCTATATTAACAACTTGGAAGACGGGACCGAGTGTAATGTAGCCAAGTTTGCTGATGCTACAAAGATAGGAGCAAAAACAAGGTATGAGGAGGAAACAAAAATGCTGCAAAAGGATATAGACAGGCTAAGTGAGTGGGCAAACATTTGGCAGATTGAGTATAATGTTGGAAAGTGTGAGGTTATACACTTTGGCAGAAAAAAAATCGAAGAGCAAGTTATTATTTATGTGGAGAAAAATAACAAAGTGTTGCAGTACAGTGGGACCTGGGGGTCCTGGTACATGAAACACAAAAGGTTAGTGTACAGGTATAGCAAGTGATCAGGAAGGCCAATGGAATCTTGGCCTTTATTGCAAAGGGGATGGAGTATAAAAGCAGGGAAGTGTTTGCTACAGTTATACAGAGTATTGGTGAGGCCACAACTGGAACACTGCATAAAGTTTTGGTATCCATATTTAAGAAAGGACATACTTGCTTTGGAGGCAATTCAGAGAAGGTTCACTAGGTCGATTCCAGGGATAAGGGGATTGATTTATGAGGAAAGGTTGAGCAGGTTGGGCCTCTACTCATTGGAAATCAGAAGAATGAGAGGTGATCTTATCAAAACATATAAGATTATGAGGGGGTTTGACAAGGTGGATACAGAGAGGATGTTTTTAATGATAGGGGAGACAAGAACGAGAGGGCATAATCTTAAAATAAGGGGCCGCCCATTTAAAACTGAGATGAGGTGGAATTTCTTCTCTCAGAGGGTTATAAATTTGTGGAATTCGCTGCCTCAGAGAGCTGTGGAAGCTGGGTCATTGAATAAATTTAAGACAGAAATAGACAGTTTCTTAACCGATAAGGGAATAAGGGGTAATGGGGAGCAGGCAGGGAAGTGGAATTGAGTCCATTATCGGATCAGCCATGATCATATTAAATGGCGGAGCAGGCTCGAGGGGCCGTATGGCCTACTCCTGCTCTTATTCCTTATGTTCTAATCCCTCCCCCTCTCTAGCTCTCTCTCCTTCATCAAAAACCATTCTTTCACCCAGGCCATCAATCATCCTTCCTAAAGCCCCCTGAACCCCCACTCTCCCCACTTTTACAGCAGCGATGTGAAGTGTCTTGAGACCTTTGGCACGTTAAAGGCCCCAGATCAATGCAGGCTGCGTGTGGGTTTCGGGTGAGGACAGTGCTGAACACAGTGGTGGGGCCTCCAGCAGTCGGATATCGTGCTGAGAGGGTCCAGGCTTACACACTTGGAATGGGGAAGTGGGTGAGGTCGGAACTTGCTGTCGGGGCCCATGGAACTGGACCCCAGCATGAAGCCTTCCTCCGGAGAGGAGGGGGAATGTTCAGAGCCCTGGGCTCCATTTTCCACAACAGCCATTTCCTGTCCCAGTGAATGAATGAGATGCCAATGTTGTGCCCAGGTTAGGGGCAGTCTAATGCTGAGGGAATTGGATATATACTTGAAAAGGAACAATTTGCTGGGTTACGGGGAAAGAGAGGGGGGGTGGGACTAATTGGGTAATTCTTTCAAAGAGCCAGCACAGGCATGATGGGCCGAATGGCCTCCTTCTGTGCTGTAAGATTCTCGGCTGTGAGCACGGTTCACAGTTTTCTCCCGTGTCATTAACAAACGTACAGCTGTGACAACCTCCCTCTTTCACTTCTTCTGTGGGTGAAGTTTCATTCTTCCGATCTGACAGTCTCTTCAGTTATTTTTTGCACGGGGGATTTCTGCTGTGGTCTGAATCTCTAATAATAACCGTCCAATCAGGCAGAATAACAGCAGCTCGGACCGGCTCGGACAGCAGACCCAGGCTCAGTGCTGACCCTGCAACGTCCTCCTCACCAACATCTGGGGACTTGTGTCAAAACTGGGAGAGCTGCCCCACAGACTAGTCAAGCACCAGCCTGACACAGTCCTCCTCACAGAATCATACCTTTCAGCCAATGTCCCAGACTCCTCCATCACCCGAGGTGGCAGCTCAGTGGTACACAGTCGGGAGGGAGTGGCCCTGGGAGTCCTCAACATTGACTCCGGACCCCATCAAGTCTCATGGCATCAGGTCAAACACGGGCAATGAAACCTCCTGCTGATTACCACCTCCCGCCCTCCCTCAGCTGATGAATCAATACTCCTCCATGTTGAACACCACTTGGAAGAAGCACTGAGAGTAGCAAAGGCACAGAATGTACTCTGGGTGGGGGACTTCACTGTCCATCACCAAGAGTGTCTCGGTAGCACCACTACTGACCGAGCTGGCCGAGAGGGGCGATGCTGACATTGCAATCCCAGGTACCGGAGGACTGCAAACGTGGTACCTTTGTTTAAAAAGGGAGAAAGGGATAGTTCGAGTCACTAAAGGTCAGTCAGCCTAACCTCGGGGGCGGGATAGGAGGAATCTTCATTGAACAAAACACGGATTAATCAAGGACAGTCAGCATAGATTTGTTAAGGGAAGGTCATGTCTGAATAACTTGATTGAATTTTTTGCGGGGGTAACCAGGAGGATCGATGAAGGCAGTGCATATGATATCGTGTGTATGGATTTTAACAAGGCTTTTGATAAGGTCCCACATGGCAGACTTGTCATGAAAGTAAAAGCCCAGGGATCCAGGGCAAAGTGACAAGTTGGATCCAAAATTGGTTCAGAGGCAGGAAGCAGAGGGTAATGGTTGATATGTGTTTTTGTGACTAGAAGGCTGTTTCCAGTGGGGTTCTGCAGGGCTCAGTGTTGGGTCCCTTGCTTTTTGTGGTATATATCAGTGATTTAGCTTCAATGTAGTGAGTATGATTCAGAAGATTCCAGATGATACTAAAATCGGCTGTGTGGTTGATAATGAAGAAGAAAGCTGTAGACTGCAGGAAGATATCAATGAACTGTATCGCAGCATTTTGTAATCTCGCCCCATTTAAATAATAATCTGCTTTTTTGTTTTTCCTACCAAAGTGGATAACCTCACATTTTCCCACATTATACTCCATCTGACAAATCTTTGCCCTTTTATTTCGCCTGTCTATATCAATTTGCAGAATCGTTGCGTCCTCCTCACAACTTGCTTTCCTACCTATCTTTGTACATCAGCAAATTTGGTTACATTACACTCGGTCCCTTCATCCAAGTCATTTATATAGATTGTAAATAGTTGAGGCCCCAGCACTGATCCCTGTGGCACCCCACTAATTACAGTTTGCCAACTGAAAATGACCCATTTATCCCGACACTCTGTTTGCTGTTCATTCGCCAATCCTCTATCCATGCTAATATATTACCCACAACCCCGTGAGCTCTTATCTTGGGCAGTAACCTTTTATGTGGCAAGGACGGCAGGTTTCCTTCCCTAAAGGATGTCAGTGAACCAATTGGGCTTTTGTGACAATTTGACAGCTTTGTGGTCACTTTTACTGAGACCAGCTTTTTATTTCCAGCATTTAAAAAAGAGCTGAATTGAAATAGTCAAAGGGCCATGGTGAGATTGTGGGGATTATTAGTGCAGGCCTGTGGAGTGCTCTGCAGCAACATAACCACAACACGACTGTACCCACAAGAGGTGTGTGTGCTGCTGGTGCCCGCGATCACAGGGCAATCATCGGCAAAGCAGCCCTGATAACATTCAGCTTTGGCTTTACATTGATCATTGTCCTGGATTGGTGCTGGGCACATCTCCTTGGGTTCTGTCCTCGGGTCTGGTGCTCACATTGTGCATACTATGGGGAGGTTGTGAGTGCATGATGTCACAATCAATGTTTACAATGTTCCTGTCTTTATACATTGAGTATTCCCACCATTTCAAAGTTCTTGCCTTCAGTGTTTAATTAACAGTACGATTTCTTCGGATGAGACGTTAAACCGAGGGCACAGAGGAGATTTACGAGGATGTTGCCTGGACTGGAGAATTTTAACTATGAGGAAAGATTGGATAGGCTGGGGTTGTTTTCTTTGGTACAGAGGAGGCTGAGGGGAGACCTGCTTGAGGTGTATAAAATTATGAGGGGCTTGGATAGAGTGGATAGGACGTACCTGATTTCCTTGGCAGAGGGGTCAAAAACCAGGGGGCATAGATTTAAAGTAATTGTGGGGAGGTATAGAGGAGATTTGAGGGGAAATTACTTCACCCAGAAGATGGTGGGGGTCTGGAACTCACTGCTTGAAAGGGTGGTAGAGGTATCCTCCGTGAACACCTCCCACAGCTCTGACACTGATTTACCATCAAGTAGCTGTTTCCAGTCCACTTTGGCCAAATCCCATCTCAGCTCAGCAAAATTGGCTTTTCCCCAATTGAAAACTTTTATTCCAGGTCCACCTTTGTCCTTTTCCATAACTTCACTAAATCTAACTGATTTATGATCACTGGCATCAAAATGCTCTCCCACTGATACCCTTTCCACCTGCCCCTCTTCACTTCCCAAAACCAAGTCCAGAACTGCCCCCTCCCTTGTTGGACTTGTTACAACTATTTTGATGAAACGATGAATAAAGTGCCCCATTCTTAAAGGTGCACTCAAACCGACACATTAAACAAATTAAACTTTTGACATTTAAAGGATCAAATTAAAACTTGGTTGCCGGGGGTGATGACACACTCCAGTCCCTCCGGTGCCCACCTCTCGCGGAAGGCCGCGAGCGTACCGGTGGACACCGCGTGCTCCATCTCCAGGGACACCGTGGCTCGAATGTACCCGCAGAAAAGAGGCAGGCATTCGGGCTGAACGACCCCCTCGACCGCCCGCCATCTGGTACACTTGTTACATACTGGCTAAAGAAGTTCTCCGGAATGCATTTTAACAATTTCTGCACCATTCACACTACTTTTTTCCCAGTTAATATTCGGGTAGTTGAAATTCCCCACTATTACAGCTCTATAGTTTTTGCACTTCGCAGCAATTTGCCCAAATATTTGTTCTTCTATCTCCCTCCGATTGTTTGGGGGTCTACAGTACAGTCCCAGTAGTGTGATCGCCCCTTTTTTTGTTCTTCTATTCAACCCATATGGCCTCGTTTGATGACCCCTCTCACATATCATCCCTTCTCACAGCTGCAATTGTTTCTTTAATTAATACTGTGACCCCCCTCCTTTTTTATCCCCCTCTCTATTCCGTCTGAAAACCCTGTAACCAGGAATGTTGAGCTGCCATTTATCCCCCTCTCTATCCCGTCTGAAAGCCCTGTAACCAGGAATGTTGAGCTGCCATATCTGCTCTTCTTTCAGCCATGTCTCAGTAATAGCTATAATATCGTACTCCCAAGTGTCTATATGTGCTCTCAGCTCATCTCAGCCTTATTCCCTATACTCCTTGCATTGAAGTATATACCATTTAGCACTGCCAAACTGCCTGTTGTCTATTTTCCAGCCCTTGTTTACTCTGTCTTCCAAATACACTTTCTACTTCTCTGCTGCCCAATTTCAGCTTTACTTCTCTCCCCACTGAATCTATTCTCCGGTTCCCGTCCCCCTTCCAAGCTAGTTTAAACCCTCCCCAACTGCACGAGCAAATCCCCCCGCCGCGAGGATATTGGTCCCGGCTCTGTTGAGGTGCAACCCGTCCAGTTTGTACAGGTCCAACAGAAATGGTCCCAATGCGTCAGGAATCTAAAGCCCTTCATCTTGCACCATCTCTCCAGACATGCATTCACCTTCTCTATCCTCCTATTTCAGTACTCACTAGCAGGTGCCTCCGGGAGTAATCCGGGGATTACTACCTTTGAGGTGCTGCTTTTTAATGTCTCTCCTAGCATTCAGGCAGAAGTGCCGAGTGGATGATCCATATTGGCCTCCTCCTGATGTTCCTACCATCTCAGAAGCCAGTCTTCAGCCAATTCGATTCACTCTACGTGATATCAAGAAATGGCTGAGCACACTGGATACAGCAAAGGCTATGGGCCCGGCAACATCCTGGCTGTCATGCTAAAATCTTGTGCTCCAGAACTATCCGCGCCTCTAGCCAAGCTGTTCCAGTACAGCTACAACACTGACATCTATCCGACAATGTGTAAAACTGCCCAGGTATGTCCTGTCCACAAAAAGCAGGACAAATCCAATCCGGCCAATTACCGCCCCATCAGTCTACTCCCAATCATCAGCAAAGTGCAGGAAGTTGTCATCAACAGTGCTATCAAACGGCACTTACTCACTAATAACCTGCTTACAGATGCTCAGTTTGGGTTCTGCGATGACCACTTGGCCCCAGAACTCATTACAGCCTTGGTCTAAGCATGGACAAAAGAGCTGAATTCCAGAGGTGAGGTGGGAGTGACTGCCCTTGACATCAAGGCAGCATTTGACCGAGTGTGGCATCAAAGGGCCCATTAAACCTGAAGTCATTGAGAATCAGGGGGAAAACTCTCCACTGGCTGGAGTCATACCGAGCACAAAGGAAGATGGTGGTAGTTGTTGGAGGTCAATCATCTTAGCCCCAGGACATCACTGCAGGAGTTCCTCAGGACAGTGTCCTAGGCCCAACCATCTTCAGCTGCTTCACCAATGACCTTCCCTCCACCATAAGGTCAGAAGTGGGGATGTTCACTGATGACTGCACAGTGTTCAGTTCCATTCGCATCTCACTGAATCATAGAATGGTTGCAGCACAGGAGGAGGCCATTCGGCCCATCAAGCATGTGCCAGCTCTCTGCAAGAGCACTTCAGCAAGTCCCACTCCCCCTTCCCCGTAGCCCTGCAAATTGTTTACTTTCAGGTACTTATCCAATTCCCTTTTGAAAGCCACGATTGAGTCTGTCTCCACCACCCTTTCAGGCAGCGCATTCCAGATCCTAACCACGTTGCGTAAAAATCGCTGCGTAAAAAAGTTTTCCCTCATGTCGCCTTTGGTTCTTCTGCCAAAAACCTTAAATCTGTGTCCTCTAGTTCTCGACCATTCAGCCAATGGGAACAGTTTCACTCTATCTACTCTGTCCACACCCCTCATGATTTGAACACCTCCAGCAAATGTCCTCTCAACCTTCTCTGCTCCAAGGAGAACAACTTCAGCTTCTCCAGTCTATCCACGTAACTGAAGTCCCTCATCCCTGGAACCATTCCTGTAAATCCCCTCTGCACCCTCTCCAAGGCTTTCACCTCCTTGGACACAATACTCCAGTTGAGGCCAAACCAGTGTTTTATACAGGTTCATCATAATTTCCACGCTTTTGTACTCTATGCCTCTATTTATGAAGCCCAGGATCCTGTATGCTTTCTTGAAATCGTTTTGTCAACCTGCCCTGCCACTTAAAAACGATTTGTGCACATATACCCCCAGGTCTCTATGTTCATGCTACCCCCTTTATGATTGTAATCTTTAGTTTATATTTCCTCTCATCATTCTTTCTGCTGAAATGTATCACTTTACATTTTTTGCATTAAATTTCATCTGCCACGTCTACGCCCATTCCACCAACCTGTCTATGTTTTGAAGCCTATCAGCATCCTCCTCATTGGTCACTGTACAGATTAAACCTCCATTATCCGGAACCCTCGGGACCTGGCCTGTTCTGGATAAGGGATTTTTCCAGACGAAGGATGGTCATGTTAAATTGGATGGTACAGGTACTGAGCAAGGGGATATCGGGGCTGGCTGGCTTGGGGCTGGGAGTGTGGTAGAGAGATCATTAGGAGAGGCGGTGGATCACGGGGTCAGGCCAGCAATTGTGAGAGTCGGCAGTGAGGAAGGACTTTCATTTCTTCAATTTGTTCACGTCAGAGTGGCCGGAAATGGTTCTGGTCGAGGAGTGATTCCGGATAAGGAATTCTCGATAAGGGAGGTACAACCTGTACTTCCAAGTTTTGTTTCATCTGAAAATTTTTAAATTGTGCCCTGTGTACTCACATCCAAATCATTGATATTCACCAAGAAAAGCAGTGGTCCCAGTACCGACCCCTGGGGAACACCACCGTATACCTTCCTCCAGTCCGAAAAACAACCGTTCACCACTACTCTCCGTTTCCTGTCCCTTAGCCAATTTCGTATCCATGCTGCCACTGTGATGTGGGTGTCGCCAGTAAGGCCAGCATTTATTGTCCATCCCTAATTGCCCTTGAGAAGAACCGCAGTTCCTTTTTTTAATAGTGGTTTGTACAACTGAGTGGGGAAAGATTTTGTACAAGTTTGCTGTAACTTGACCAGATTTTATGTACCAGCATGCCTCGCGAGGCCAACAGGACTTTCTGCTGCACAAATGTCCATTAAAGCTGCTGAACACTGCAAGCTGTCCTGTGGTTGAGCTACTTCGAAAGCTGTGTTTCACAGGTAAGGGAAATAGTGGCCTTCAGACCATGAGAGCTTTGCGAGAACAGACCCAGAAACAGGAACATCAGCACACATGAAGTCTCCAGTTTTGAGGCCCACTGATTAACTGTCTAGTTGGTTGATCAGGAGAGGAGAAGAACATCTACGGCCATTACTCCCATCGAATGGGACATGCACACACTGAGGGACTTCCCATTACTCCCATCGAATGGGACACGGACACACTGAGGGACTGCCCAGTTTTGGGGTATAAAAAAAGCTGCGAAAGTTTGTAACAGTACTATTAGAGGCTTATTTATAATCTGGGATTACTGTGTGTAACAGTACTATTAGAGGCTTACTTGTAACCTCTTGTTGATTTTAAGTAAAGAGAACTTATTCCAGAAACCTTTGTCTTGAGCTGTCTGTTCCATGGGTCCGAACTCTGTAAACTGTTGGATGGGTGAGAGGTAAATCCACACATCTTACAGTGACTCACTGGGCCATTTCACAGGGCAGTTAAATGTCAACCACTTGAGGATGTAACTAGCAGAGTGGAGAAGGGAGAACCAGTGGATGTGGTGTATTTGGACTTTCAAAAGTCTTTTGACAAGGTCCCGCACAAGAGATTGGTGTGCAAAATCAAAGCACATGGTATTGGGGGTAATATACTGATGTGGATAGGAAACTGGTTGGCAGACAGAAAGCAGAGAGTCGGGATAAACGGGTCCTTTTCAGAATGGCAGGCAGTGACTAGTGGAGTGCCGCAGGGCTCAGTGCTGGGACCCCAACTCTTTACAATGTACATTAATGATTTAGATGAAGGAATTGAGTGTAATATGTCCAAGTTTGCGGATGACACTAAACTGGGTGGCATTGTGAGCTGTGAGGAGGACTCTAAGAGGCAGCAGGTGACTTGGACAGGTTAGGTGAGTGGGCAAATGCATGGTAGATGCAGTATAATGTGGATAAATGTGAGGTTATCCATTTTGGGGGCAAAAACACGAAGGCAGAATATTATCTGAATGGCGGCAAACTAGAAAAAGGGGAGGTGCAACGAGACCTGGGTGCCATGGTTCATTAGTCACTGAAAGTGGGCACGCAGGTAGTAAAGAAGGCAAATGGTATGTTGGCCTTCATAGCTAGGGGATTTGAATATCGAAGCAGGGGGGTCTTAATGCAGCTGTACAGGGCCTTAGTGAGGCCTCACCTGGAATATTGTTAGATCTCTTAATTTCCAATGAAATACGAACTCCGATTGTAGTTTTAATGTCACTTTATTTTTGGCAGCAGTCAGAAGCTCTTGGCTTTAAGCCAGGTCTTTGTCCTTCTGATATCACATGGTCAAAATGGCTGTACTTATACCTGGATCAATTTACAGAGAAGAACTCGCCTTCTTTGACCTTATTGGCTCAATTAATAGTCTTTTAACCTTTCAATTGGCTCGCTACCCAAAGTCCTAAAATGTCAAGTTGATTGATGACTTAATGCAACATGCTCCCACTCACGGCGCATCTCTGATTGGTGTCTGTGAATTTTCACAGCCTGTCTAAATGCAGCCTGTTTGAATTCTCTATTAATCCCCCATTTGATTCTTTCACAAACTGAATCATGAAACATCAGCTATCATTGGTTCAACATTCTACAAAATAATTTCATAGATTTTAATAGAGTCACCTTCTAAAATTTGTTGATGTGTTTCGCCACTAGTAGCTTCGACACAAATTTACACCAACCCGAATTCCATCGTGGCCACAATGGAAGTCTGGTTTTAGTAGGTTAATTAACCTTATTCCAATTTAATCCAAATCAATATCTTAATTCAACCAGTAAACAACCTTCCCTTAAGCATAACATACCTCTATGCCATGTACAGACGGTCTGCTGGGACCTGCAAGGTGTCTCACCTGCAGGACAGCAGCTACAGCCGCCTGGTCGCAACAACATTTAATCAACATAAACAAACAATATAAAAGTAAAATAATTACAACAAATAGAATTAAACCTTCCACCAATGAAGTTCCTATTGAACCTAGCCATTCAGTAGCTCCACTCCACAAAGTGAATGATGGGGGTTGCTTAAGTTTTTCTACCTCCTTTTGGATATGCTCCGTTAAGTGGGTAATTTGTTCGGAGCTATCTGGGATATATGTGCAACACTCAGTTCCGAGTAGGGCGCAAGTACCTCCCTTTTCAGTCAGGATGTAATCAAGGGCCAGTCTATTCTGTAGGGCTATTGTGCGGATTGCTACCATTTCTGCATTGATTTTAACTCGGGCCTCTGAGGTATCATTGGCTACCCGTTCCACAAATAAAACAAGCTTGAAGGCTTTGTGTCTTAATGCAAGGAGTATCCGCAATAAGGTGGATGAATTAATTGTGCAAATAGATGTTAACAAATATGATGTGATTGGGATTACGGAGACGTGGCTCCAGGATGATCAGGGCTGGGAACTCAACATTCAGGGGTATTCAACATTCAGGAAGGATAGAATAAAAGGAAAAGGAGGTGGGGTAGCATTGCTGGTTAAAGAGGAGATTAATGCAATAGTTAGGAAAGACATTAGCTTGGATGATGTGGAATCTATATGGGTAGAGCTGCAGAACACCAAAGGGCAAAAAACGTTAGTAGGAGTTGTGTACAGACCTCCAAACAGTAATAGGGATGTTGGGGAGGGCATCAAACAGGAAATTAGGGGTGCATGCAATAAAGGTGTAGCAGTTATAATGGGTGACTTTAATATGCACATAGATTGGGCTAGCCAAACTGGAAGCAATACGGTGGAGGAGGATTTCCTGGAGTGCATAAGGGATGGTTTTCTAGACCAATATGTTGAGGAACCAACTAGGGGGGAGGCCATCTTAGACTGGGTGTTGTGTAATGAGAGAGGATTAATTAGCAATCTCATTGTGCGAGGCCCCTTGGGGAAGAGTGACCATAATATGGTGGAATTCTGCATTAGGATGGAGAATGAAACAGTAATTTCAGAGACCATGGTCCAGAACTTAAAGAAGGGTAACTTTGAAGGTATGAGGCGTGAATTGGCTAGGATAGATTGGCGAATGATACTTAGGGGGTTGACTGTGGATGGGCAATGGCAGACATTTAGAGACCGCATGGATGAAGTACAACAATTGTACATTCCTGTCTGGCGTAAAAATAAAAAGGGGAAGGTGGCTCAACCGTGGCTATCTAGGGAAATCAGAGATAGTATTAAAGCCAAGGAAGTGGCATACAAATTGGCCAGAAATAGCAGCGAACCTGGGGACTGGGAGAAATTTAGAACTCAGCAGAGGAGGACAAAGGGTTTGATTAGGACAGGGAAAATGGAGTACGAGAAGAAGCTTGCAGGGAACATTAAGGCGGATTGCAAAAGTTTCTATAGGTATGTAAAGAGAAAAAGGTTGGTGAAGACAAACGTAGCTCCCCTGCAGTCGGAATCAGGGGAAGTCATAACGGGGAACAAAGAAATGGCGGATCAATTGAACAAGTACTTTGGTTCGGTATTCACTAAGGAGGATACAAACAACCTTCCGGATATAAAAGGGGTCAGAGGGTCTAGTAAGGAAGAGGAACTGAGGGAAATCTTTATTAGTCGGGAAATTGTGTTGGGGAAATTGATGGGATTGAAGGCAGATAAATCCCCAGGGCCTGATGGCCTGCATCCTAGAGTACTTAAGGAGGTGGCCTTGGAAATAGCGGACGCATTGACAGTCATTTTCCAACATTCCATTGACTCTGGATCAGTTCCTATGGAGTGGAGGGTAGCCAATGTAACCCCACTTTTTAAAAAAGGAGGGAGAGAGAAAACAGGGAATTATAGACCGGTCAGCCTGACCTCAGTAGTGGGTAAAATGATGGAATCAATTATTAAGGATGTCATAGCAGTGCATCTGGAAAAGGGTGACATGATAGGTCCAAGTCAGCATGGATTTGTGAAAGGGAAATCATGCTTGACAAATCTTCTGGAATTTTTTGAGGATGTTTCCAGTAAAGTGGACAAAGGAGAACCAGTTGATGTGGTATATTTGGACTTTCAGAAGGCTTTCGACAAGGTCCCACACAAGAGATTAATGTGCAAAGTTAAAGCACATGGGATTGGGGGTAGTGTGCTGACGTGGATTGAGAACTGGTTGTCAGACAGGAAGCAAAGAGTAGGAGTAAACGGGTACTTTTCAGAATGGCAGGCAGTGACTAGTGGAGTGCCGCAAGGTTCTGTGCTGGGGCCCCAGCTGTTTACATTGTACATTAATGATTTAGACGAGGGGATTAAATGCAGTATCTCCAAATTTGCGGATGATACTAAGTTGGGTGGCAGTGTGAGCTGCGAGGAGGATGCTATTAGGCTGCAGAGTGACTTGGATAGGTTAGGTGAGTGGGCAAATGCATGGCAGATGAAGTATAATGTGGATAAATGTGAGGTTATCCACTTTGGTGGTAAAAACAGAGAGACAGACTATTATCTGAATGGTGACAGATTAGGAAAAGGGAAGGTGCAACGAGACCTGGGTGTCATGGTACATCAGTCATTGAAGGTTGGCATGCAGGTACAGCAGGCGGTTAAGAAAGCAAATGGCATGTTGGCCTTCATAGCGAGGGGATTTGAATACAGGGGCAGGGAGGTGTTGCTACAGTTGTACAGGGCCTTGGTGAGGCCACACCTGGAGTATTGTGTACAGTTTTGGTCTCCTAACTTGAGGAAGGACATTCTTGCTATTTAGGGAGTGCAGCGAAGGTTCACCAGACTGATTCCCGGGATGGCGGGACTGACCTATCAAGAAAGATTGGATCAATTGGGCTTGTATTCACTGGAGTTCAGAAGAATGAGAGGGGACCTCATAGAAACGTTTAAAATTCTGACGGGTTTAGACAGGTTAGATGCAGAAAGAATGTTCCCAATGTTGGGGAAGTCCAGAACCAGGGGTCACAGTCTGAGGATAAGGGGTAAGCCATTTAGGACCGAGATGAGGAGAAACTTCTTCACCCAGAGAGTGGTGAACCTGTGGAATTCTCTACCACAGAAAGTAGTTGAGGCCAATTCACTAAATATATTCAAAAGGGAGTTAGATGAAGTCCTTACTACTCGGGGGATCAAGGGTTATGGCGAGAAAGCAGGAAGGGGGTACTGAAGTTTCATGTTCAGCCATGAACTCATTGAATGGCGGTGCAGGCTAGAAGGGCTGAATGGCCTGCTCCTGCACCTATTTTCTATGTTTCTATGTTTCTATGCCATGTTAATGGATTCCCTTGCCAGTCTGGCGATCCCATACCTGGGAATCAGAATGGCAAAGAACCTCTGTTTCTGTGATAGCTCTCTTAGGACGGTATAAATGTTCCAACAGTGACTTTATATGATACATATAAGGCACAATGTAGGCTAAATAGCAGGATCCCGTCCAATTTTGGGGCAGCCAAGGGTAGGCCTTGTGGCCACACACCCAATAGGTGCCATTATAGGCAATGAATGTTAGCTGTTTCTTTGTCAGCAACACTCCGGGGCCTGTACACGCTTTTCCATCTGTTTTATTCAGAATCCCCGTTACGTTAAGAATTCCCACATCGGCCCAGTTTGGACGGTTCCGTGGCTTGATTATATTATAATTCCGGGAGCAGTTACTATACCCCATATTTTGGCCTCCTTTCATGTTTATAATCAGACAGATCGATTCCCCCGGTCTTCCGATTCCCGTTGTATTAGTGACAACAAAAAATGGGGGCCGTTTGGAATTATTGCAGCACGGTTGGTATCCCCCTTCAAAGGTAGTCAGATTGTAACCTGCTGGCTTCCATTTACGTGCCCAGTTTTCCTGATCCTGAAACGCATTGCCTATTTTGTTTTGATTAATTATCCACTCAGCCATTTCCGAGATATTCAAGGAACTGGCCTCAAGGGAATCCCTCCCTTTGAGTGAATAGGAATATGCGCACACACCCAACAACTAGAAATGTTATCTTGTTTGGCATAAATGTATGACATATATAAAAAGGTATTTACATGTAATTCCCTTGCTACCCTACTATTTCCCTTTGGTGCAGAGGGTCGGCTAGTAAGAAGTAGGCAAATGCCGAGAATACCTTCAATCAGTAATACAGTAAATTTATATATTTTGGCAAAAAGTAATTATCCTTATTAGATTTCAGCTTCAGTGACGGGTGCTCGTTTAACGTGTGAAGCGTGGATCCAGACTTTCTTTCCTTGGACTTTAACAGCTGCCTGGGTGGTCAGTAACACTTGATAAGGTCCCTCCCACTTGACACCCAAAGGTTCTTTATGCAACTTTTTCACATACACCCAGACTCCCGGGATGATGTCGTGTCCTCCTTCAGGTGGATTACCCCAAGCTGCCGATACCTGACAGGAAACAGAACTAATAGCATTGGTTAAGTTCTGACAGTATGATAACAAAGTGTCACTCATTAAGTAAACATCAGCTTTCCGTAAATCGATAGTTCCTGGCAGCGACATGGTTCTTCCTGTTATAATTTCAAATGGGCTTAGACCTGTAGTTCTGTTCGGGGTTGCCCTAATGCTACATAGCACGATTGGTAGTGCCTGGGGCCATGGTGTTCCTTCTTGGTGACATTTGGCAAGCCGTTGTTTCAGAGTTCGATTCATTTGTTCTACTTGTCCTGATGATTGTGAATGATAAGGACAGTGTAAATCCGACGGAATGTTCAGTAACCTACAGACTTCTTGGCAGACAGCACCTGTGAAGTGTGTTCCCTGATCTGAGTCAATGCTACTCGGGACTCCCCATCGGGGAATGTAATCCTTACACAAGACCTTTGCAGTGTGATTGCCTGTGGCTCTTTTAGTTGGGACAGCTTCTACCCATCTAGAGAATCTGTCGACCATGACTAGAATGTTAGTGTATCCTTGGCATGAAGGAAGAGATATATAATCAACCTGCAGATGCTGGAATAGTCCGACAGGGGCAGGGAGCCTCAGTTGGGGCATTACCGTGATGGGTCCAGAATTATTTTTCCGGCAGACCACACAGCCGGGCATGTTTTTTAAATCTCCGACCCCACCAGCTTTTTTGGAACCGCGCCGTCATCTGTTGTGAGGCCAAGTGCCCCCACGAGTGGATCTGTTGGGCTAAAAAAGGCATCAGCGCTTGTGGCGCGACTGGCTTGTCGGTAACTCTTTGTCTCCAGACACCATCTTCACATAGCTTAATTCCTGCCTCAATCCAGTCCATTTTTCCTCTCGGGAGCACTCGCCTTGCATTGTTTGAATGTCTCGTGTCAGAGTCCTGAGTGCTTTCAATCTGCACATCTGTGTTGGTTCTTCTGGAGGAACGCCCTGTGAGGCGGCATCTTTAGCTGCCTGGTCGGCTAGGGCATTTCCCTGAGCTTCTGTGGTATTTTCCTTGGTATGGGCCTTACACTTCAGGATGGACACTTCCTGAGGTAATTGTATGGCCTCCAGTAAGTCTCGGACTTCTTTTCCATTTCGGATAGGTGTACCAGCAGCAGTGAGGAATCCTCTTTTCCGCCATAACAGACCAAAGTCGTGAACGACTCCAAAAGCATAACGTGAATCTGTGTCGACATTAGCTGTCTGTCCTTCTGCTATTCGACATGCTTCTGACAGGGCCCGTAACTCGGCCTGTTGTGCTGACGTTCCTGAGGGTAAACATCCTTTTGCCACTACCTCATATAAGGTTGTAACTGCCCATCCTGCTTTTCTGGTACCATTGTCAACAAAGGAGGAACCATCTGTAAACAAGATGAGGTCTGGGTTGTGCAGAGACTCCTCTGCTGCTAAGGCTGCTTCTTCTGTTTCTTTTCAAATCTCCACGCAGTCATGCTCTTCACATTCTCCCCACTCTTGCTCCCTCGATTCTGGCATCGGGAGCATAGTTGCGGGATTAACTGGGCTGGCCCGGACGATATGGAGATTTGGAGCTTCCAAAACTGTTGTCCAGCGGGTCCATCTAGCTGCCGTCACCTGAGACATTCTATTCATAGACAGCAAAGCATGTACATTGTGGGGACACTTGACAATCAGCTTTTGGTCGAGGACTAGACCCACAGTGATCATTACCGTTCGACATGTAGCTTCCATAGCCCTTAGGCAACTTCCCCATCCAAGGGCTACCGCATCCAGTTTTGCCGAATAATAGCCAATAGGTCTTTGCCGATCCCCATGTGCTCGTGTCAGATTCGCTGTCATATATCCTTCTTTGCATGGACAAACAGGACAAATGGCTTACCACTGTCGGGGATTCCTAGAGCCGGTGCTGAACACAAAGCCTTTTTCAAACTCAGGAAGGCCTCTTGCTGTTCCTTAGTGAGGGTGATGGCTTCTTTCGAGGCACGTTTCCTCTTTAAAATATCATTCAGTGGCTGAACAAGCTGTGTGAAGGAGTCAATCCAATTTCTGTTAAAGTTACACAATTCCAAAAAAGACCTTAGTTGCTGAATAGTGGTGGGTTTTTTAGCAGCCCGATTGGCTGCAGTTCTATCCCGGGTAAGTTCTCTCTTTCCTTGTGAAATCTTTTGTCCCAGGTATACAACCTCTTCTTGGGATATTTGTGCTTTGTCGATGCTGGCTTTATGTCCTTTCAGCCGAAGGTGGTCCAGCAAAGCTCGTAAATCTTGTTCATGCTGGTCTTCCGTGTTTGAAGCTAGCAGGATATCGTCTACATATTTGATGACTGTGGATGACAGGAGAGGTAATTCTCGCAAATGGCTTTGTAAAGCCATGTGGAATACCGTAGGGCTGTTGTGGAAACCTTGCGGTAACCGGGTCCAAGTATACTGTTGTCCTTGGACCGTGAAAGCAAACCACTGTCGAACCTCCGGTGCCAGAGGCACCGACCAAAATCCGTTGGCCATATCCATAACCGAGAAATATTTATGTTCCGGTTTGAGGGCATTAAAAATGGTGGAGGGATCTGCAACCAAAGGAGCTTTTTGATCAATACACTGGTTAGTTTTCCTATAATCGACAGTCAAACGCCAAGTCTCATTAGATTTCTGTATCGGCCACACGGGGCTATTGGAGGAGCTATGCATTTTAATAAGCACCCCTTGTTTCTCCAATTGCTGAATAACCGGTAAGATTCCCGCGATGGCAGTTGGACTGATGGGATACTGTTTAGTGCATGGAGGCTTGGTCCCGGTAAATGACGCAGGCTCCATCTGGAGTAGGCCACAATCGTTCTTATCTTTAGCCCATATCGGGTGTTCCTTCAATTCTTCTTTCTTCAAAGTTCTAATTGACCATGTCACCCGACCATCCTCAAAATGCAACGATGAATCTATTTGGATTTGAATGTCCATTCCCAAAAGGGGTTGATCTACTGGGCCTATCCAGACCAGCGTGGTTAGTTCATGTGGACCCAGCCCTATAAGTTCCGGTGTTGTCCTTTTAATTTCCATTTTATGGCCTCCAACTCCATAGGCTGTACGTGCCCTACCATCCAACGGCAAAAAGTCTCCATATTGTAGGGGTAAGCATGTTAATTCCGCCCCTGTGTCTAAAAGACAGTCCACATCCTTATCGCCCACCCTCACAGTTATATATAGCCCATTTCCCCTCTGTTGTATTAGTGTGAGGAGAGGGGCCAGGGTGGGCTCTAATTGTTTTTTGCTATCCCAAGTAACTCCTTCTGTTGTTGTATTGTCAGTCGCTTAAACGCTTCTATGAGGTCGTTAGCTTGTGACAAGCCTGGTTTGTTGGCTGAATGTATCCCTGGCTGCGTCCTCTTCCCCAGCCACAACCTTTCTGTTTTGCCCTGCACGTCTTGGCCCAGTGACCTTCTTTCCCACAATAATGACATTTTCCGGGTAATTTTCCTAATGACTGTTTATCGGAATTCTGGGATTTCCATCCCATAGCCTGTACAGCTCGGACTTTAGCTCCCATATCCCGATCTAATTGGTTACATCGATCCCCCAATGCTGCAAAGGTAGTTCCTCTACCTTCCCAGTCCGGTAACACTACCTTAAGCATTTTGGACAGTTCTGGCTTTTGACCTGCCACGAAAGCTGCTTTCAGGGGTCCAAACACTTGTTCATCCATTTCCTCATCCGTATTATTCATACATGAATGTTCCAGCCACGTGCATCTAAACCGCTCGTCATACTCCAGGACCTCCTCTGTTCCTTTCTGTTGGCAGGCTGCAATTTTTCCCCAGTCTGTCTTAGCTGGACTGAAGGCTTGCAGCCAGTGTTTAATCGCCTTGCACCCTGAGTCTAATTCTTGCTCATCCTGCCCCAAAGCTTCTTCTATCTTGTCGTGCAATTTTCTTCCCTGTGTTTTTGGCACCATTATGGTCAAAATTTGCACTCCGTCCCAGGGATGAAGTTGATATATATTTCTTAAGCGGTCCAATTGGTCCCACGTTTTCACTCCCCCTTTCTTTGGATTGGCCAATTCCTTGGACCATTTATCAATTTTCTCTGGGTCTGCCGTATCATGAACCAAGTATTTTTCGTGCACCCTTTTCCTCGTTTTTTTGGTTCCGCCCTCATCCGCAGTCTCTTCTGATTTGACTACAACTCGTCTTTTTTTAAATGGGGCAAAGCGCACCCCTAATTCTTCATCCTCCGACCCTGTATCGTCGGAGGATTCAGAATTCGTATCGATTCCTCGGTCGTGTCTTCGGGTTTGCGCTTTTAATTTATCCAAACATGGGTACCCTGGGAATTGACCAATACATTTTCCTTTTCCTATTACTGTCTCTTGACTGAATGATTTTTTCCATTCTGTAATTTCACCTTTAAGATCTTTAACTTCCGCTTCCAACTTTTCAAGTTCAAGCTTTTTCTGTCGCAGCTGTGCACAAACAGCTTGCAATTGATCCTTTGTACTGGTCAGTTCTCGATCAGGTTGGGAACGCATTATAATTTCATTCCAGTTTCGGATCGTTCCCATAATGGCTAGGGACCATCTAGTTCGCTCTTTATTTTTCACACGGATCGTTTTTCGCCAGACCCTTTTTAATCTCGTCCAAGGACCATTGTCCTTTGGAGGTTCCGTACTTTTATTCGATCTTAATATAGGTTTTAGATAAATTGAATTGTTGCTCTCTGTATTCTTTCAACTGTTGGAGAATTTCATCTAGCGAAACCTCAGGTGGTACTTGCTCACCTTTAACAGTTGTAGGCAATTCTTTGCTCTTATCTCCTGCTGCCATAATACTGATTTTTTTACTGGAGTCTCGAGTCGTAGGCTTTCTAGCCGATCAATAGGTCGGTGATTAATTAACGAACACACCGCCGAAGTTTAGACGTCTATGGGACCTCAAACCGACTACCAACTGGAGGGTTCGCAAACCGGAGGCTTTTGGAATCACGAAGAAGGAGAGGCGAATTTAGACTTTTGACTGAGGACTTTTATAAAGAGGAGTCCTTACCTCAGTATGTAGGTCCGATGTCCAAAATTCAGTTTCTTCCCTCAGCGATCGTGTTCGTGACGCCAAAATTGTTAGATCTCTTAATTTCCAATGAAATACGAACTCCGATTGTAGTTTTAATGTCACTTTATTTTTGGCAGCAGCAAGAAGCTCTTGGCTTTAAGCCAGGTCTTTGTCCTTCTGATATCACATAGTCAAAATGGCTGTACTTATCAAGTTACAGAAAAGAACTCGCCTTCTTTGACCTTATTGGCTTAATTTATAGTCTTTTAACCTTTTAATTGGCTCGCTACCCAAAATCCTAAAATGTCAAGTTGATTGATGACTTAATGCAACATGCTCCCACTCACATAGCAGCTCTGACTTGGTGTCTGTGAATTTTCACAGCCTGTCTGAATGCAGCCAGTTTGAATTCTCTATCAAATCTTGAGTTAATTTTTGTTCATCTAGTCTGAAGAAGGACGTTCTTGCTATTGAGTGAGTGCAGCGAAGGTTCACCAGACTGATTCCAGGGATGGCTGGGCTCTCATATGAGGAGAGACTGGCTCAACCGGGCCTTTATTCACTGGAGTTTAGAAGGATGAGAGAGGATCTCATAGAAACATATAAGATTCTGACGGGACTGGACAGGATAGATGTGGGAAGAATGTTCCCGATGTTGGGGAAGTCCAAAACCAGGGGACATAGTCTTAGGATCAGGGGTCGGCCATTTAGGACTGAGATGACGAGAAACATCTTCACTCAGAGAGTTGTTAACCTGTGGAATTTCCTGCCGCAGAGAGTTGTTGATGCCAGTTCACTGGATATATTCAAGAGGGAGTTAGATATGGCCCTTACTGCTAAGGGGATCAAGGGATATGGAGAGAAAGCAGGAAAGGGGTACTGAAGGAATGATCAGCCATGATCTTATTGAATGGCGGTGCAGGCTCGAAGGGCCGAATGGCCGACTCCTGCACCTATTTTCTATGTTTCTATGGTCACCATTACTAACACTAGCTTTTTTATTCCAGATTTATTTAATTAACTAAATCTAAATTTCCCAGCTGATGTGATGGGATTTGAACTCATGTCTGGGGATTATTGGTTCAGGTCTCTGGATTATGAGTTTAGTAGCATTACCACTATGCTACCATTCCCCATTCCATGGGCTCCAAATTTGCTGGCAAGCCTATTATGTGGCAATTTATCAAATGCCTTTTGGAATACGTCAACCGCATTATCCTCATCAACCCTCTCTGTTACCTCATCAAAAAACTCAATCAAATTGGCTAAACACAATTTACCTTCAACAAATCTATGTTGGCTTTCCTTAATTAATATTCCTCAGATAATGAAGCATAGAAACATAGAAAATAGGTGCAGGAGTTGCCCATTTGGCCCTTCAAGCCTGCACCACCATTCAATAAGATCATGGCTGATCATTCCCTCAGTACCCCTTTACTGCTTTCTCTCCATATCCCTTGATCCCCTTAGCCGTAAGGGCCATATCTAACTCCCTCTTGAATATATCCAATGAACTGGCACATGCCCACATGCAGCAAAACCTGGACGACATTCAGGCTTGGGCTGATAAGTGGCAAGTAACATTCACACCAAACAAGTGTCAGGCAATGAGCATTCTCCCAACGAGAGAATCTAACCACTGCCCCTTGACATTCAACGGCATTACCATCGCCAAACCTCCCACCACCTACATCCTGGGGGTCACCATTGACCAGAAACTTAACTGGACCAGCCACATAAATACTGTGGCAACAAGAGCAGGTCAGAGGCTGGGTATTCTGCGGCGAGTGTCTCACCTCCTGACTCCCCAAAGCCTTTCCACCATCTACAAGGCACAAGTCAGGAGTGTGATGGAACCTCTCCACTTGCCTGGCTGAGGGCAGCTCCAACAATTCTCAAGATACTCCACACCATCCAGGACAAAGCAGCGCGCTTGATTGGCACTACATCCACCACCCTTAAACATTCACTCCCTCCACCACCGGCGAACCGTGGCTGCAGTGAGTACTATGTACAAGATGCACTGCAGCAACTGGCCAAGGCTTCTTCGGCAGCACCTCCCAAACCCACGACCTCTACCACTTAGAATGACAAGTGCTGCCGGCGCATGGGAACACCATCACCTCCAAGTTCCCCTCCAAGTCACACACCATCCAGACTTGGAAACATATATTCTGTTCCTTCATCGTCACGAGGTCAAAATCATGGAACTTCCTCAATGTCATCATCATCATAGGCAGTCCCTCGAAATAAGGATGACTTGCTTCCATGCCGAAAAGGGATGAGTTCACAGGTATTTCATTGCTATTCTGGATCCCGAACTACATCCTGAAGGGTGGAAGATTTCTGTGCATGGACTTTTTTTAACGTGTGGTGGCCGTTTCAAGCCCGTGTAGTGGCTGATGTGCAAGAGCTAGGTCTTGGTCTAGTGGCAAGGATTAACCAAGACGACCAGAGACCAGCTCTGCTGCATGGACCTAGTGCACACACATACAACAATGTGGGCTGGCCCGTGCTGTCCCTGGGCCCTCGCCTCTCCTGGGCACCGATCACATCATTCTACAAACTATTGCCGCTCCTTCGTCCCGACATTGCCATTCCTGCTGTACCTGCCCACAGTGCATCAGCAGGTGCTGCTCCCTCTAATGGCCCCAGCCTGCATTTGGCCATGGCTTTGTCTGCTGCGTCATGGTGAACAGCGTATCCGAGATATCGGAGAGAAGGTATTCTAAGTCGCAGAGAATTGTGTCCCCCTCCTCCATGGGGACTGAATCTTGTAATATTTGACGTGACCATTTTTCCATACTCTTTGCAATGATATCCTCGTTTTCCAGGCTGGACAAATCATCATCTCTATTCTTGTGTGATCTATTTTTAAAATAGTTCCTCCATTTATGATATTCTTTAATTACAACCTCAATCTTCCTTTTCTAATAGTTGCCCTCCAATACGATTGCCTCTGGTTTACGGTGTTCATCGGCCTCAGTGCCTCCAATGGAGTGATAAACCCACACACTGGAGTGATACCCCTCAATAACAGCACTTTGGGACTGCATCAGATCAAGAAGGCGGCTCGCCATCATCTTCTCAAGGGCAATTCGGGATGAGAAGTTGACGTATGAAGATAGGTTGAGTAGGTTGGGCCTATACTCATTGGAGTTCAGAAGAATGAAAGGTGATCTTATTGAAAGATACAAGATAATGAGGGGGCTCGGCAAGGTGGATGCAGAGAGGATATTTCCACTCATAGGGGAAACTAAAACTAGGGGGCATAGTCTCAGAATAAGAGACCGCCCATTTAAAACTGAGATGAGGAGGAATTTCTTCTCTCAGATGGTTGTAAATCTATGGAATTCTCTGCCCCATTGAGCTATGAAGGCTGGGTCCTTGAATATATTTAAGGCGGAGATCGACAGATTTTTGAGCGATAAGGGAATATAGGGTTATGGAGAGCGGGCAGGGAAGTAGAGCTGACTCCATGATCAGATCAGCCATGATCTTATTTAATGGCGGAGCAGGCTCGAGGGACCAACTTATATTGCGCAGTAATCTTTTGTGTCAGCTTATTGAATGCCTTCTGGAAATCCAAATGCACCACAACCATTGGTTCTCCCTTTTCCACCCTGCTCGTTACATCCTTAAAGAACTCCAGCAAATGTGTCAAACATGACTTTCCCTTCATAAAACCATGCTAACTCTGCTTGATTGAATGATGCTTTTCCAAATGTCCTGCTACTGCTTCCTTAATAATGGACTCCAGCATTTTCCCAACCACAGATGTTGGGCTAACTGGTCTATAGTTTGCTGCTGTCTGTCTCCCTCCTTTTTTAAATAGCGGCGTTACATTTGCAGTTTTCCAATCCGCTGGGACCTTTCCAGAATCCAGGGAACTTTGGTAGATTACAACCAATGCATCCACTATCTCTGCAGCAACTTCATTTAAGACACTAGGATGCAGGCCATCAGGTCCAGGGGATTTGTCCACCTTTAGTTCCATTATTTTACCAAGTACTTTTTCTGTAGTGATAGTGATTGTTTACTCAGCACAGAATCTCTCACACCCAGAATCTCAGAACAGACTCTTCTTCAAAAGAGTTCCTGTTCATTTTTCACGGGATTCGGGGGGTGGGGGGGTGCGGTGTGGGGAGTGGGCTGTGGGACATTGGCTGAAAGATCTGATTCTGTGAGTAGGACAATGTCAGATTGGTGCTTGACGAGTCTGTGGGGCAGCTCTCCCACTTTTGGCACAAGTCCCCAGATGTTGGTGAGGAGGACGTTGCAGGGTCAGCACTGAGCCTGGGTCCGCTGTCCGAGCCGGTCCGAGCTGCTGTTATTCTGCCTTATTGGACAGTTATTATTAGAGACACAGACCACAGCAGAAATCCCCCGTGCAAAAAATAACTGAAGAGATTGTCAGATCAGAAGAATGAAACTTCACCCACAGAGGAAGTGAAAGAGGGAGGTTGTCACAGCTGTACGTTTGTTAATGACACGGGAGAAATCTGTGAACCGCGCTCACAGCCTAGAATCTTGCAACACAGAAAGAGGTCATTCGGCCCATCGTGCCTGTGCTGGCTCTTTGAAAGAATTACCCATTTAGTCCCACTCCTCCTCACTTTAAGAACATATTGAACATAGGAAATAGGAGCAGGAGGAGACCATACGGCCCCTCGCGCCTGCTCCACCATTTAATAAGATCATGGGTGATCCGATCATGGACTCTGCTCCACTTCCGTGCCCGCTCCCCATAACCCTTTATTCCCTTATCGGTTAAGAAACTGTCGCTCGCTGTCTTAAATTTATTCAATGACCCAGCTTCCACAGGTCTCTGAGGCAGCGAATTCCACAGATTCATAACCCTCTGAGGAAAAATTCCTCCTCATCTCAGTTTTAAATGGGTGGCCCCTTATTCTAAGATCATGCCCGCTCGTTCTAGTCTCTCCTATCAGTGGAAACATCCTCTCTGCATCCACCTTGTCGAGCCCCCTCATAACCTTATACGTTTCGATAAGATCACCTCTCATTCTTCTAAATTCCAATGAGCAAGGGCACAACTGACTCAACCTTCCTCATAAGTCAACCCCCTCATCCCCGGAATCATCCCAGTGGTGACTTTGGTGGCTTCTTCTTTCTCTTCCTGCTCCTTGTCCTCCTCCACTTCATTGGAATGCAGATCAGATGAGGAGTGCTGAGCTACTGGTTCCTCCTGCACAAATAGTCCTCATTGCTGTGCTATGTTTTTCACAATGCAGCACACCACGATTAGCCTGTACATCCTCGCTGGTGAGTACTGAAGGGTGCCTCCAGACCTGTCCAGGCACCTGAAGCGCCTCTTGCTCAATGAGACATCTGGTACAGCAGGCGGTGAAGAAGGCAAATAGCATGTTGGCCTTCATAGCGAGAGGATTTGAGTATAGGAACAGGGAAGTCTTACTACAGTTGTACAGGGCCTTGATGAGGCCACACCTTGAATATTGTGTACAGTTTTGGTCTCCTAATCTGAGGAAGGACGTTCTTGCTATTGAGTGAGTGCAGCGAAGGTTCACCAGACTGATGCCCGGGATGACAGGATTGACAAATGAAGAAAGACTGGATCGACTCGGCTTATATTCAATTAAATTTAGAAGAATGAGTGGGGATCTCATCGAAGCATATAAAATTCTGCCGGGATTGGACAGATTAGATGCAGGAAGAATGTTTGCGATGTTGGGGAAGTCCAGAACCAGGGATCACAGTCTGAGGATAAGGGGTAAGCCATTTAGAACCGAGTTGAGGAGAAACTTCTTCAGTCAGAGAGTTGTGAGCATGTGGAATTTTCTGCCACAGAAAGTTGTTGAGGCCACTTTGTTAGATATATTCAAAAGGGAGTTAGATATGGCCCTTATGGCTAAAGGGATCAAGGGGTATAGAGAGAAAGCAGGAATGGGGTACTGAAGTTGCATGATCAGCCATGATCATATTGAATGGTGGTGCAGGCTCGAAGGGCCGAATGGCCTACTCCAACACCTATTTTCTTTGTTTGTATGTTTCTATGAACCTTCTCTGAACTGCTTGAAAGTTTAGCCTTTCGTAAATATGGAAAGCAAAACTGTATGCAATTTTCCAGGTGTGGCCTCACCAATACCCTGTATAATTGTATCAAGACTTCCCTGCTTTTATACTCCATCCCCTTTGCAATAAAGGCCAAGATTCCATTTGTCTTCCTGATCAATTGCTGTACCTGCATACTATCCTGTTGTGTTTCATGCACCAGGACCCCCAGGTCCTGCTGTACTGAAGCACTTGGTAATTTGTTTCCATTTAAATAATAACTTGCTCAATGATTATTTGTGGCAAAGGGCATAACCTCACACTTTCCAACATTATACACCACCTACCAAATGTTTGCCCACTCACTTAGCTTGTCTATGTCTTTTTGCAGATTTTGTGTGTGCTCCTCACACATTGCTTTTCCTCCCATCTTTGTATCATCAGCAAATTTGGCTACATTACACTCAGTCCCTTCATCCAAGTCGTTAATATAGATTGTAAATATTGAGGTCCCAGCACTGATCCCTATGGCACCTCACTAGTTCCTGATTGCCAACCTGAGAATGAACCATTTATCCCGACTCTCTGTTTTCTGTTAGTTAGCCAATCCTCTAACCATACTAATATATTACCCCCAACCCCATGAACTTTTATCTTGCGCAGTAACCTTTTACGTGGCACCTTGTCAAATGCCTTCTGGAAGTCCAAATACACCACATCCACTGGTTCCCCTTTATCCACCCTGTTCTTTCCAACCTCAAAGAATTCCAGCAAATTTGTCAAGCATGACTTCCCCTTCATAAATCCATGCTGACTCTGCCTGACTGAATTATGCTTTCCCAAATCTCCTGCTACTGCTTCTTTAACAATGGACTCCAACATTTTCCCAACTACAGATGTTAGCCTAACTGGTCTATAGTTTCCTGCTTTTTGACTGCGTTCTTTTCTAAAGAGGGGCATTACTTTTGCAGTTTTCCACAGCACTAGATTGCCCCTAACCTGGGCACAAAATTGGCATCACATTCATTCACTGGGACAGGAAATGCCTGGTGTGGAAAATGGAGCCCAGGGCTCTGAACATTCCCTCTCCTCTCCTGAGGAAGGCTTCATGCTGGGGTCCAGTTCCATGGGCCCTGACAGCACGTTCCAACCTCACCCACTTCCCCATTCCACGTGTGCAAGCCTGGACTCTCTCAGCAGGATATCCGACTGCAGGAGGCCTCACCATTATCCAGCACTATCGACATCCAAAATCCACACACAGTCTGCATTTATCTGGTGCGTTTAACGTGCCAACATTCTCAAGATGCTTGCCAGCAGGATAACTGACTGCAGGGCACCTCACCCTCAGCACAGACTCTCAGAGGGCAGGGATGTCAGGGGCAGTAGGTCAGTGTGGTCCAATAGGAAGGAGCAATGTTGCCTGGTCCCTATTGGGGGACCAATAGGAAGGATCCATATTTCTTGGTCCCTATTGCGGGACCAATAGGAAGGAGCCATGTTTCCTGGTCCCTACTGGGGGACCAATAGGAAGGAACCATGTTGCCTGGGCTCGATTGGAGGACCAGTGGGATATGGAGTCCATGGTAGACGTGGAGTGCGGACCCTTCCTGGTGCAAATTTGGGATCATTGGCACACCATGACCTGGAGCCGGGCCATGGAAGGGGAAGGAGAGGGGAAGGGATTCGAAGATGTTCTGAGCAGACAGGATGTGGCAGTGGGTCAGACCCTGTCCTGTCGCTCCAGCTCACATTGATGGGGTGAGGATCTCCTCCCTCTGTTGAGCCTTCATGAAATGAGATTTCTGTCCAAACCGGTCCCCACTGAGAATAGGCCCACAGCACAGAACGACCCTTAATTGGGCAATAAACAGCCAGTGTACTGAGAGAGGCAAAGGGATGGCCACTGTGGGGAATGGGGCCTTACTCCAGGAGAAGGCATGCTCTGGGGTCAAGGGTTAACATCCATTGGTGGGGCAGGGCACAGGGAGGTTTACTCTGCAGTTCAGTGTGCTGCACCTGGGATTCTGTGGGGAAGGGAGAGCGTGAGACGGAGACAGAGTGAGAGACTGCCACTCAGCCAATTTTGGATCCCACTTGCCACTTTCCCTTGGATCCCTGGGCTTTTTACTTTTCTGCCATGTGAGACTTTACCAAATGCCTTGCAAAAATCCATGTAGACAACATCAAAGGTGCAACATTCATCGACCCTCCTTGTTATCTCCGCAAAAAATTCATCAAGTTAGTCAGGCGCGACCTTCCACTAACAAATCCATGCTGACTGTCCTTGAATAATCCGTCCCTTTCTATATGACAATTTATCCTCTCCCTCAGATTTGTTTCCAATAATTTTCCCACCACCGAGGTTAGGCTGACTAGCCTGTAATTACTCGGTCTATCCCTTTCTCACTTTTTAAACAAAGGTACCACGTTAGCAGTCCTCCAGTCCTCCAACACTACACCTGTAGCCAGGGATGATTGGAAAATGATGGTCAGAACCTCCGCTATTTCCTCCCTTGGGATATATTTCAACTGGGTCTGGGGATTTATCCACTTGCCAAGAAGCTAAACCCCTTAATGCTTCCTCTCTCACTATGTTTATCACATCTAATATTTCATACTTCTCCTTAATTACAATGTCTGCATCGTGCCTCTCTTCTGTGAAGACAGATGCAAAGTATTCACTTACAACCATACCCACGTCTTCTGCCTCCACACACAGGTTACCTTTTTGGTCTCCAATCGGCCCAACTCTTTCCTGAGTTATCCTCTTGTTCTTTATGTATTTACAAAGCATCTTCGGGTTTTCCTTGATTTTACTTGCCAATATTTTTTCATGCCCTTTCTTTGTATTCCTAGTTTCCTTTTTAATTTCACCCCTGCACTTCTTATATGCCTCTTGGCTTTCTGCAGTATTTAGCTCTGGGTATCTGACATAAGCTTCCCTTTTTTGCCTTACCCTACCCTGTATGCCCTTTGCCATCCAGGTGGCATTAGATTTGGGAGTGCCACCCTTTTCCTTTGTGGAACATACTTACTCTGAACCCTCACTATCTCCCCTTTGAATACCTCCCACTGCTCTGACACTGATTTACCTTCAAGCAGCTGTTTCCAGCCCACTTTTGCTAAATCACCTCTCAGCTTAGTAAAATGGGCCTTTCCGCAATTGAGAACCTTTATTCCTGCTCTATCTTTGTCCTTTTACATAACTACGCTAAATCTAACTCAAGTGGGCATGAAAGCTCATATAATCATGATTGGAAGGACAAGGAGGTTCTTCCCAGTGTCCTGGCCAATATTTATCCCACAACTAACATAGTTAAAACCGATGATCTGGTCATGATCTCATTGCAGTCTGGAGCTTCATAGAATCAGAGAAATTTACAGCATGAAAGGAGGCCATTCGGCCCATCGTGTCCAAACCAGCCGACAAAGATCTATCCAGCCCACTCCCACTTTCCAGCTCTGGGTCCGTAACCCTGTGGGTTACGGCAATTCAAGTGCACATCCAAGTACTTTTTAAAAGTGGTGAGGGTTTCTGCCTCTACCACCCTTTTAGGCAGTGAGTTCCAGACCCCCACCACCCTCTGGGTGAAGGCACTTCCCCTCAAATCCCCTCTAAACCTCCCACCAATTACTTTAAATCTATGCCCTGGTTGTTGACCAGTCTGCTGAGGAAAATAGTTCCATCCTATCCACTCTATCCAGGCCCTTCATAATTTTATACACCTCAATTAAATCTCCCCTCAGCCTCCTCTGTGCCAAAGAAAACAAACCCAGCCTATCCAATCTCTCCTCATAGCTAAAATTTTCTAGTCTTCGCAACATCCTCGTAAACCTTCCTGTGTGCAATTGGTTGTAAAGCACCTTGGGACGTCCTGAGGTTGTGAAAGGCGCAATATAAATTTAAGGCTTTCTTTCATTGAAGTGCGAGGTCCCTGATCCTGACCCTCGCCCATTGTCCACGCACTCTGACCTTCCAGGAGGTCACGGGATCATTGGGAGCAGTGACCCTGCCTGACCCCGGTAAACTGAGGCTAATTGTAGCCTCACCCTTGACCTCACCCCCGTGCTGAGCAGCAAGCTTTTAAATGCAATCTAGAAGCGTCTACACCGACACCCAACATGAAGCCTTGCTGAAGTGTGTTTATACAAGTGTGCCGCAATGTTCCCGGATAAAGTTCTCCCGATCTGTGTGTGATCTGAGATTTCTCTCTCGAGGCCAAAGGAGGAAAGCAGGGAGGATATCTGGGGGCGAAACCTGGGCTGGTCGGCAATAAACGGCCATTTTAAGGGGCGAAGACTGGAACACATGTCACAATGGACCGCTCTGATGTCACAACAAAATGCTCTGATGTCACAACTACTTCCTCATGACGTCATTAAACAGTTTCAATCCCCGACACATGAAAATCCCAATTTGGGTCAATGCTGTTGGAAATGTCTGTGGGACACTCCCATTTCTACACCTTTTGCCACAAGGACTTTGAGAGTCTGTGGTGTGGAGGGTTGTCTATTAGGAAGAAACAGCTGCTCAATCTAACATGGCTGCCCAGGATTGTGAATGTTGCCTTGTCCATCTCGCCTGTATCTCAAGTCTGGGCCTTCATCCCCAACACTCACCTTAAACTGACACACACAGCGGGCAGGACTTATATGGGCACATGACCCCCGCGGGACACATCACCACTGAGGGCACATGTCCCCTGGCCTCACAATAGAAACCATGGCAACACAGAAACCGCAAGGGTGGACCAATCACAGCAAAGTGCTACAGACTGTGTATTTGTGCCTGAGAGAGCAACGAGGAGAGAGCTTCAATCTATTTAACCCTTCGATCCCTGGCCGCCGTCTGAACACTAAGCCCGAGTTGGCAGAGGCAGTGACTACATTATTCCCGCTGTTATTCTGCGCCCTGCTCATTCATCTCAACCCCTGTGTTAATGTTTCTCTGCTCAATGGTACTGCTCCCCACGGCAAATCCAACCAGTGAGATTTCTCAGCTGGGTGTGAAACATGGAGAAGCAGAGATGGGCATGGACTGTGTGGGGGCACTAAAGGACCCACTGGCTCCGACCAATAATAAAACAGTCAGTAAGGACACGGTGAAAAATGGGGGATGGGACCAGATGATGGACCTGGGCAACTCCGACAAGGAGGCTGTCCTGCCGGTCAGAGCAATGGTGAAATACACTGGCCTCAGCCTGCCGGGCATTGTGGAAGGGCAGGCAGCTCCGATCCTTACCGTCCCAGACTGTCAGCCAATCACCGTGGCTTCCTCCTTCGGAGAGCTGTTCAAATCTCCACGGGTTTCACAGCTGCAGCTCACAGACACGCTGGTGAGCAGATTGTTGGGGTGTTTGCTCTACACTTGACCAGTTTCTGTGTGTCACGGGACTGGGCAACATTACAATTGGAGCCCATTTCTGGTCTCATAAAGTGACGGTCACATTGATTCGTCTGAGCTTTCGACCACACATCCGCAGCATAACTAAGACCGTCTATTTCCATCTCCACAACATCACGTGTCCCCGCACTTGCCTCAGCTCATCCGCTGCTGAAACCCTCATCCATGCTTTGTTAACTCTAGATTCGACTATTCCAATGCAATCCTGGCTGGTCTCCCACATTCTACCCTACGTAAACTGGAGGTGACCCAAAACTCGGCTGCCTGTGTCCTAACTCGCACCAAGTCCTGTTCACCCATCACCCCTGTGCTCGCTGACCTACATTGGCTCCCGGTTAAGCAACGCCTTTGATTTCAAAATTCTCATCCTTATTTTCAAACCCTCCATGGCCTTACCCCTCCCTATCTCTGTAATCTCCTCCACCCCCACAACCAACCAAGATGTCTGCGCTCCTCTAATTCTGCCCTCCTGAGCATCCCTGATTATAATCACTCAACCATTGGTGGCCATGCCTTCTGTTGCTTGAGCCCCAAGCTCTGGAACTCCATCCCCAAACCTCTCTGCCTCTTTACCTCTCTTTCCCCCTTCAAGACGCCCCTTAAAACCGACCTGTTTGACCAGCACTAATTTCTACTTATGCGGCTAGGTGTCAAATTTGTATCCCATAATACTCCTGTGACGCACCTTGGGACGTTTCACTACGTTAAAGGTGCTATATAAATACAAGTTGTTGTTGTTGTGGGGGAACAAAGAGAACCAGAAGGAGGCGCTGTCGAGCCTCTGCAAGAACATATTCCAGTTGAGAGCAGACACCATCCAACTGTTTGCAGACAAATCCCACGCAAGGATTCAACCGCTCTGAGATGCCGTGCGATAAATTGAGGACTGAAGCGCTCAGTGTGCTGGGAAACTTGGCCAAGTGGGGAATCGGAGGGTCCAGGTGTTGCTGCACCTGGATGGAAACAGTGAGCAGGTCACCAGGTCAAGTCGGCCAACACTGTGCTCGGTATTCCCATGTATTGGATCTGCTGAGACTTCCTCAGTAACTGAGAATGATCCAGGGGAACCCAACAGAGGCTATATGGACTTCATCAGAGACCGTTGCCAACAATTGCTGCGTGACTAGGACTGAACTTTCCCAATGCACACATGCACACCCTCCGACAGTGCAGCACTCCCTCAGTACCGCCCCTCCGACAGTGCGGCACTCCCTCAGTACCGCCCCTCCGACAGTACTGCCTCTCTGACAGTGCGGCACTCCCTCAGTACTGCCCCTCCGACAGTGCAGCACTCCCTCAGTACTGGCCCTCCGACAGTGCGGCACTCCCTCAGTACCGCCCCTCCGACAGTGCGGCACTCCCTCAGTACCGCCCCTCCGACAGTGCGGCACTCCCTCAGTACCGCCCCTCCGACAGTGCAGCACTCCCTCAGGACTGCACAGTGGTGTATGTCTTTCTTTTACACTCAGGTCCCTGGAGTGGGGCTTGAACCCACGATACAACATTGCATTACTGGATGCCGCAAAGTCTGAGCTGTGAGTCATATCCCGACCTCAGTTGGAACAGCTAACTCAGAACAAACAACAACAGCAACTTTTATACAGCACTTTTAACACAGTAAAACTCCCCGAGCGCTTCACAGGAGCGTTATAGAATAAAGATTGACAGCGAGCCACGTAAGGAGACATTGAAAATTGCAGCTCAGTCAAATTGTGAGGGAAATTGGCAGTGCTGTCTTCATACCAAAAGGAGGTGATGTTGGTTCTGAAAAGACCACATTTTTGGACAATTTCTGTATCACTCAATTGATTTGTTTGTAAAAACCGTTTGTACCAAACCTCCAGTCAGGTTTTCAGAATCATTTCCAGTTCCCCATGTGTCATTTGATGGTGGATCTCAGCGTGTATCTCCTCGTCCGCTCGTGAGGCGGTGTCTCAGACCGATTGGCGGGTCAGCAGCCACTCCGCACTGCAGCGAGCATCGGCAGGTCATTCCACTGTGGGAGGCCTCACCGCGGAGCTCAGTGCACGGGGTATATCCACACAGAGACGCTCTGCACCAGGTACAGCAGCAACAACCTGATTTGCTATAGCAACTGGAACATTAGAACAACATCCCGAGGCAGCTGACAGAGGCGTAATCTGGTCAAAGTGGTGCTGAGCCAAAGGGGGAGGGGCTGGGAGGGGGAGTCACAGATTGGGTTTGAAGGGAGATCTTAAAAGAGGAGAGGGGTGGAGTGGCAGAGAGGTTTAGGGAGCAGGGAGTTAGGGCCCAGGCAGCTGAAGGCACGGCCCCCAATGGAGGGGGAAGGGAAGGGGGGATGGATAAGAAGCCTGAGCCAGATACAGCGGCCCCTGAACACAACAACAACTTGCATTAATATAGCGAGTGTTGTGACAATGACAGACAGTGAGAATATAACCCTGATAATGTAACACAGTATTTGCAGCACTTGACACTGTGGGGAAAGCTTGCAATTTTAAATCCATGAGCTGTACATAAGCGAGAGCAGGACCTGTTGTGGCCGGTGCGGAGATCACCACTTACAGAAGGTAGTTACTGCAGGGAATTCAGGGCCACAGTCACCTCCTGGACTAGTTTCCATCGCCTGGGGGGGAGCAGGGGCGGTCGGAGAGGAGTTTCCCAGATTTATTTCCCCCAAAGGGTTTTTGACCTGGTTTTTCGCCTCTCCCAGGAGATCAGGTAGTTTTGGGTGGGGTGGAGAGTCTATACTGTGATACACAAGGTATCACAATTGTGTGGGACGGGCTGGATGGACACAGGGTCTTTACCTGTCCGTCACTGTCCGCGGGTTTGGGTTTCAAAGATGTTGAGCTGAATTGGTAAGAAAGACTTGCATTTAAATAGCGCCTTTCACCACCTCAGGATGTCCCAAAGTGCTTTACAGCCAATGAAGTATTTTTGAAGTGTAGTCACTGCGGTAATGGAGGAGACACGACAGACAGTTTGTGCACAGCAAGCTCCCACATGTGACTATGACCAGATAATGGACCCAAATTGCATATTGTCCCGGATGGTGCAGTAACTTTTCCCACGCCGAAGTCCCGCCCCGGAAGCGAAATTGGGGTCACGGCCCCTGACAGGAAGTGGAGCGCAATGTGGGACACTGCACTTTCCCTGGGGGTGGGCTCGGGGGGGCGAGTGTTGGGCTGCACCATCGCAGCACTGACCCCGCCACATTGGCACAGAAAGGCCCGACCGGTAATTCGGCAAAAACAAATGGCGACGCGCACATCGCAGTAAGCTTCACCTCGCCAGCGAAGTGCGGACCGGTTCGTGACCCTCAGGACTGGCGCGGACATGGCTCACGAGACGCTCTCCGTTGCGTGTTTCTGCTAAATCCCGCACAATCTCGCGGGAGCTGGTAGCCGCCCCCACCTCCCCGGGGAAAACACTGTCACATTCCCTTGGCGGCCCCTGGAGGCACTAATGGTAGGTGCACAGCAGGGCAATTTCGTCCCCAGTCTGATTTTGTGATGTTGATTGAGGGATAAATATTGGCCAGGACTCCCCTGCTCTTCTTCAAATCGTGGCATGGGATCGTTAACACCCACCTGAGAGGGCAGGCGAGGCCTCGGTTTAATCTCTCACCTGAAAGACGGCTCCTCCAACAGTGCGTCACTACCTCAGTACTGCACTGGGACTGTCAGTCTAGATTTCTGAGCTTAGTCTCTGGAGTGGGACTTGAACCTACAACTTTTGGACTCAGAGGCGAGTGTGCTGCCCATTGAGCCACAGCTGACTGAGCTGAAAACTTAAGACCATTAATGGCCCATCGACGGTGTTTGCCCTCAGTGGGGTGAACGAATCCACAAATTATGGCCAGAATGATGGAGGCCAGGCTATTATTTGTTTTTTTAATAGTTTTAAGTTTATTTTTGCTCAATTAGTTCTCAGTCTATTAAATAGAGGCATGGCAGGGCAGTTCTGTCCCGTGGAGTGCACATCCTGTGCCATGTGGGAAGTCCTGGATGCTTCTCGTGGCCTGGACGACCACATGTGCAGGAAGTGTCACCAGCTACAGCAACTCGAGCTCCGCGTTTCGGAGATTGAGCGGCGGCTGGAGTCACTGCGGTGCGTCCGCGAGGCTGAGAACTTCGTGGATAGCACGTTTCTAGAGGTGGTCACCCCGCAGCTTAAGAGTGTGCAGGCAGAGAGGGAATGGGTGACCACCAGACAGAAGAGGAGGTCCAGGCAGGTAGTGCAGGAATCCCCTGAGTCCATCTCGCTCTCCAACCAGTATTGTGTTCTGAGTACTGGTGGGGGCGATGGTTCCTCTAGGAAGTGCAGCCAGAGCCAAGTCCACGGCACCACGGGTGGCTCAGCTGCACAGGGGGGAGGAAGAAGAGTGGAAGAGCAATAGTGGTAGGGGATTGGATAGTTAGGGGAACAGACAGGCATTTCTGCGGCCGCAGACGTGACTCCAGGATGGTATGTTGCCTGCCTGGTGCCAGGGTCAAGGATGTCACTGAGTGGCTGCAGTACATTCTGAGGGGGGAGGGTGAACAGCCAGAGGTTGTGGTCCATATCTGTACCAATGACACAGGTAGAAAGAGGGATGAGATTTTACAGGGGGAGAGTAGGGAGCAAGGAGAGAGATAAAAAAGCAAGACATCAAAAGGTAGTAATCTCCGTATTACTGCCAGTGCCACGTGCTAGTTGTTATATATGTGGACTTGTATTTACTATGGACAGCCACCAAAGGGCTCATCCCCTGGAGTCCCAAGAAATCCCATAATCCCTTGGGAGTACAGGTATTTAAGGAGGCTTCACAGGATGCGGGGGCACTCTGGAGACCTGCAAAAAAGACTAACGTCACACTTTATTTTGAACTCACAATAGTGACTACAGAAATAGGAGGGTAGAGCAGATGACTACGTGGCTAGAGAGATGTTGCAGGAGAGAGGGCTTTAGTTTCCTGAGGCATTGGGACCATTTCTGGGGCAGGTGGGACCTGTACAAGCCGGATGGGTTGCACCTCAACAGAGCCGGGACGAATATCGTTGTGGGGGGATTTGCTATTGCCTTTGGGGAGGGTTTAAACTTGCTTGCCAGGGGATGGGAACCTGAGAATGGATTCAGTGGGAAGAGAAGCAAAGCTGGAATTGGAAAGCAGAAAAATAGAAAGTGATTTTGGAAGACAGAGGAAACAAAGCCTATAAAATAGACAACAAGGCTTTTTGGCAGTGCTAAATGGTGTATACTTCAATGCATGGAGTATAGGGAATAAGGCAGATGAGCTGAGAGCACAGATAGACACTTGACAGTACGATATTATAGCTATTACTGAGACATGGCTCAAAGAAGGGCAGGTATGGCAGCTCAACATTCCTGGTTACAGGGTTTTCAGACAGGATAGAGAGGGGGATAAAAAAGGAGGGGGTCGCTGTTCTGAAACAATTGAAAGAAACAATTACAGCTGTGAGGAGGGATGATATGTCGGAAGGATCATCAAATGAGGCCATATAGGTCAAATTGAAGAACGAAAAAGGGGTAATCACACTGCTGGTACGATAGACCCCCAAACAGTCAGAGGGAGAGAGAAGATCAAATATGTGGGCCCATTTCTGACAAGTGCAAAAACTATAGGGCAGTTATAGTAGGGGATTTCAACTACCCTAATATTAACTGGGATAAAATTAGTGTGAAAGATATAGAGGGTGCGGAATTCCTAAAATGCCTTCAGGAGAACTTTTTTAGCCAGTTTGTAACAAGCCCAACAAGGGAGAGGACGGTTCTGGACTTGGTTTTGGAGGATGAAGAGGGGCAGTTGGAAGGGGTATCAATGGGAGAGCATTTTGGTGCCTGTGATCATAATTCAGTTAGATTTAGGGTAGTTATGGAAAAGGACAAAGATAGACCAGGAATAAAAGTTATCAACTGGGGAAATGCCAATTTTGCTGAGCTGAGATGAGATTTGACCAAAGTGGACTGGTAACGGCTACTTGAAGGTAAATCAGTTTCAGAGCAGTGGGAGGCATTCAAGGAGGAAATCCTGTGGTTTCAGAGTAAGTCTGTTCCCTTAAAGAAAAAGGGTGAGGCTAACAAATCTAGTGGCCCTGGATGTCAAGGGAGATACAGTATAGGATAAATTAAAAAAGGGAGGCTTATGACAGGGCTCAATACTGCAGGAACTTTAGAGGGATATAGAAAGTGCAGGGGTGCAATTAAAAAGGAAATTAGGAAATCAAAGAGAGAGCATGAAAACATTTTGGCAAGTAAAATCAAGGAAAACCCAAAGATGTTTTATAAATACATTAAGAGCAGGAGGATAATTAAAGAAAGAGTTGGGCCTATTAGAGACCATAAAGGTAATCTGTGTGCGGAGGCGTAAAACGTGGGTCTGGTTCTTAATGAACATTTTGCGTCTGTTTTCAAAAAGAGAGGGGCGATTTAGACATTGCAATCAGGGAGGAGAAGTGGGAAATGTGAGATGAAATAAACATAGTGAGAGAGGAAGTATTAAGGAGCTTAGCAGCTTTGAGAGTGGATAAATCCCCTGGCCCGGATGAAATGATCGCAGGCTATTAAGAGAATCAAAAGAGAAAATAGCAGAGGCTCTAACCATCATTTTCCAATCCTCTCTGGCTACAGGTGTGGTGCAGGAGGACTGGAGGACTGCTAACATTGTATCTTTGTTTAAAAAGGGAGAAAGGGATAGACCGAGTAATTACACGCCAGTCAGCCTAACCTCAGTGGTGGGAAAATTATTGGAAAAAACTCCTGAGAGACAGGTTAAATCTTCATTCAGATAGAGGGATTAATCAATGCAGTTAGAGCAGCCTTTCCATCCTCTGACAGCGCTCACTGAGTCTGACTCATGGCTGGACATTGATCTGGAAACACCAGCCCCATGGTGAGGGAATCAAGGCTCTGATGCGACTGATAAAAGTTAAGATGAGGTTGCGGAGAGGTATACAGCTGCTGCTGGACACAATGAACAGAAGGAGGCCATTCAGCCCCTCGAGCCTGTTCCCCCATTCAATCAGATCATTGCTCATCTGTATCAGAACTCCATCTACCCGCCTTGGTTCCGCAAGTTCCAAGGCCTATACTCTCTCGAGTTTAGAAGAATGAGAAGGGATCCCATTGAAACATATACAATTCTGACAGGGCTTGAGAGGGTAGATGCAGGCAGGATGTTTCCTCTGGCTGGGGAGTCTCAAACCAGGAGTCACAGTCTCCGAATAAGGGGTCAGCCATTTAGAACTGAGATGAGGATAAACGTCTTCACTCAGAGGGTGGTGATAATGTGTTCTTCTGTCATGTAGCTTAACAGATAAATATTGACCAGGACACCGGGGGGAACTCCCCTGCTCTTTTTCAAAATAGTGTCCTGGGATCTTTTACATCCACCTGAGAGTGCAGACGGGGCCTCGGTTTAACGTCTCATCTGAAAGACGGCACCTCCAACAGTGCAGCTCTCCCTCAGCACTGCACTGCAGTGTCAGCCTGGATTTTTGTGCTCAAGTCCCTGGAGTGGGACTTGAACCCACAAACCTTTTGACTCAGAGGCGAGAGTGCAACGCACTGAGCCACGGCTGATACTCAAAATCATATTGGATTGTTGTATAAACATCTGCAGTGCAGGGTTGGCACACATTCAGCACTGAAATGGTTAACAGTAAGAGTCGGTAAAGACTGAGTGTCCCGTTAAGACGTTGTTCACTGGCAGGAAGCTCGAACTGTAGATGGGTGGATACAGGGGAAACAGGCTCAGCAGTGAGAAAGCTCAGATCACACACAGATCGGGAGAACTTTATCCGGGAACATTGCGACACACTTGTATAAACACACTTCAGCAAGGCTTCATGTTGGGTGACGGTGTAGAAGCTTCTAGATTGTATTTAAAAGCTTGCTGCCCAGCACCGGGGTGAGGTCAAGGGTGAGGTGACAATTAGCCACAAAATACCGGGGTCAGGCAGGGTCACTGCTCCCAATGATCCCGTGACCTCCTGGAAGGTCAGAGTGCGCGGACAATGGGTGAGAGTCAGGATCAGGGCCCTCCCACTTCAATGAAAGAAAGCCTTGAATTTATATGGCGCCTTTCACAACCTCAGGACGTCCCAAGGTGCTTTACAACCAATTGCACACAGGATTTACGAGGATGTTGCCTGGACTGGAAAATTTTAGCCATGAGGAAAGATTGGATAGGCTGGGGGTGTTTTCCGTGGAACAGAGGAGGCTGAGGGGAGACCTTACTGAGGTGTATAAAATTATGAGGGGCTAAGATAGAGTGGAAAGGATGGATCTATTTCCCTTAGCAGAGGGGTCAACAACCAGGGGGCATAGATTTAAAGTAATTGGTAGGAGGTTTCGAGGGTATGTGAGGGGAAGGGAGCAGGGAGCAAGCTATGTTAGATCTGGTCCTGTGTAATGAGATAGGAATAATAAACGATCTCCAAGTAAAAGATCCTCTCGGAATGAGTGATCACAGTATGGTTGAGTTTGTAATACAGATTGAGGGTGAGGAAGTAGTGTCTCAAACGAGCATACTATGCTTCAACAAAGGGGACTACAGTGGGATGAGGGCAGAGTTGGCTAAAGTAGACTGGAAACACAGACTAAATGGTGGCACAATTGAGGAACAGTGGAGGACTTGAAGGAGCTCTTTCATAGTGCTCAACAAAAATATATTCCAGTGAAAAGAAGGACGGGACGAGAAGGGATAACCAGCCGTGGATAACCAAGGAAATAAAGGAGAGTATCAAATTAAAAACCAATGGGTATAAGGTGGCCAAGGTTAGTGGGAAACTAGAAGATTGGGAACATTTTAAACGACAGCAAAGATGACGAAGAAAGCAATAAAGAAAGGAAAGATAGATTACGAAAGTAAACTTGCGCAAAACATAAAAACAGATAGTAAAAGCTTTTACCGATATATAAAACGGAAAAGAGTGACTAAAGTAAATGTTGGTCCCTTAGAAGATGAGAAGGGGGATTTAATAATGGGAAATGTGGAATTGGCTGAGACCTTAAACAATTATTTTGCTTCGGTCTTCACAGTGGAAGACACAAAAACCATGCCAAAAATTGCTGGTCACGTGAATGTGGGAACGGAGGACCTTGAGACAATCACTATCACTAGTGGGGTAGTGCTGGACAGGCTAATGGGACTCAAGGTAGACAAGTCCCCTGGTCCTGATGAAATACATCCCAGGGTATTAAAAGAGATGGCGGAAGTTATAGCAGATGCATTCGTTATAATCTACCAAAATTCTCTGGACTCTGGGGAGGTACCAGCGGATTGGAAAGCAGCTAATGTAACGCCTCTGTTTTAAAAAGGGGGCAGACAAAAGGCAGGTAGCTATAGGTCGGTTAGTTTAACATCTGTAGTGGGAAAATGCTTGAAGCTATCATTAAGGAAGAAATAGCGGGTCATCTGGATAGGAATAGTGCAATCAAGCAGACACAGCATGGATTCATGAAGGGGAAATCATGGTTAACTAATTTACTGGAATTCTTTGAGGATATAACGAGCATGGTGGATAGAGGTGTACCGATGGATGTGGTGTATTTAGATTTCCAAAAGGCATTCAATAAGGTGCCACACAAAAGGTTACTGCAGAAGATACTGGAATACTGCGTGCAGTTTTGGTCACCTTACTTAAGGAAGGATATACTAGCTTTGGAGGGGGTACAGAGACGATTCACGAGGCTGATTCCAGAGATGAGGGGGTTACCTTATGATGATAGATTGAGTAGACTGGGTCTTTACTCATTGGAGTTCAGAAGGATGAGGGGTGATATAGTCGAAACATTTAAAATAATGAAAGGGATAGACAAGATAGAGGCAGAGAAGTTGTTTCCACTGGTCGGGGAGACGAGAACTAGGGGGCACAGCCTCAAAATATGGGGGAGCCAATTTAAAACCAAGTTGAGAAGGAATTTCTTCTCCCAGAGGGTTGTGAATCTGTGGAATTCTCTGCCCAAGGAAGTTGAGGCTAGCTCATTGAGTGTATTCAAATCACAGATAGATAGATTTTTAACCAATAAGGGAATTAAGGGTTCTGGGAAGCGGGCGGATAAGTGGAGCTGAGTCTACGGCCAGATCAGCCATGATCTTGTTGAATGGCGGAGCAGGCTCGAGGGGCTAGATGGCCTACTCCTGTTCCTAATTCTTATGTTGTTATGTTCTTATGAAATGCCTTCACCAGAGGATGGTGGGGGTCTGGAACTCACTGCCTGAAAGAGTGGTAGAGGCAGAAACAATCTCCACATTTAAGAAGTACTTGGATGTACACTTGAAGTGCCGTAACCTACAGGGCTACGGACCCAGAACTGGAAAGTGGGATTCGGCTGGATAGCCCTTTGTCGGCCAGCGCGGACAAGATGGGCCGAATGGAGTCAGCCAGTGGCTCAGTTGGTAGCACCCTAGTCTCTGAGTCAGAATTTGAGGGTTCCAATCCCACTGCGGTGTCCTGGCCAATATTTATGCTTCAATCAACATAACAAAAACAGGTTATTTGGTCATCATCACATTGCAGTTTGTGGGAGCTTGCTGTGCACAAATTGGCTCCTGCATATCCGACATTACAACAGTGAGTACACTTCAAAAATTACTTCATTGGCTGTAAAGCATTTTGGGATGTCTGGCGGTTGTGAAAGGCGCTGTATAAATGCAAGTCTTTCTTCCTTTTCTCAGAGCCGAGCGTGCTAGTGACTGAGCCACGGCTGACACCTCACGGTCGATTAGCCTGACACGCTCAGTCTCTGGGCTCAAACTGGGACAGTGAGCCCACTTGGGGAGAGGAGCTGAGCCCCAGCCAGAGTTAGTTCCTTCAGGAGTGAGATGGGGAACAGATGACGGGCAGCCTGTGGTGTAGAGGGGAGACATTTCACCGGCCGAGGGCAGGTGCTGAGCCCGTTTACCTGTAAGAATGTGGTAAGTGGATGGGGAAAGTGGGCCGGGCACTGAGGTAACGTCCTGTGTTACTGGTGGAACTCCTGCTGTCTGCTCCGTCATGTGTGACAAACACGCTGACACATCAGACGGACATCTGGGATGGGGGGATTGTCCTATGGAGAGACTGTGTAGACGAGACCTATATTCTCTCATGTTTAGAAGAATGAGAGGGGATCTCATTGAAACATACAGAATTCTGATAGGGCTTGACAGGGTAGATGCAGGGAGGATGTTTCCTCTGGCTGGGGAGTCTAGAACAGGGGGTCACAGTCTCAGAATAAGGGGTCGGCCATTTAGGACTGAGATGAGGTGAAAGTTCTTCACTCAGAGTGTAGTGAATCGTTGGAATTCTTTACCCCAGAGGGCTGTGGAGGCTCAGTCGTTGAGTATATTTAAGACGGAGATCAATAGATTTTTGGATATTAAGGGAATCGAGGGATATGGGGACAGTGCAGGAAAATGGAGTTGTAATAGATGATCAGCCATGATCTCATTGAATGGTGGAGCAGGCTCGAGGGGTCGAATGGGCTACTCCAGTTTGGGAGGGACGGAGGGAATGGGGGGGGGGAGGAGAGGCATGTGAGGTAGGGGGGCACGGAGGTGGGGAGGGAGTGCAGGGTGATGGATGGGAGGGTTGGGATTGGGGGGAGGGAGAAGGAGGGATGGGGTGTGAGGAGGGCAGGAGTGAGGGAGGGGAGAGAGCGAGGCTTGGGAGCAGCTCGGGGGGGCGGGGGAAAGGGGAGGGTAGAGACCGTCATCAGCTTCCGGTTAAGCAATGCCTCGATTTTTTAAATTCTCATCCTTGTTTTAAATCCCTCCATGGCCTCGCCCCTCCCTATCTCTGTAATCTCCTCCAGCCCCACAAGCCCCCGAGATGTCTGTGCTCCTCCAATTCTGCCCTCCTGAGCATCCCTGATTATAATCGCTCAACCATTGGTGGCCGTGCCTTCTGTTGCCGAGACCCCAAGCTCTGGACTCTCTCCCTAAACCTCTCCGCCTCTCTACCTCTCTTTCCTCCTTCAAGACACTCCTTAAAACATACCTCTTTGGTCACCTACACTAATTTCTTCTTATTAGACTCGGTGTCAAATTTTGTATCACATAATACTCCTGGGAAGTGCCTTGGGATGTTTCACTACGTTAAAGGCGCTATATAAATACAGGTTGTTGTTGTTGAATTGAAGCAAAATCTGGTATTCTGGATGTCGCCGCTCCTTTTAACGCCCTCTCCAAAGCACACACAGCAAATGTAACGCCCCTATTTAAAAAAGGAGGCAGACAGAAAGCAGGAAACTACAGACCAGTTAGCCTAACATCTGTCATTGGGAAAATGCTGGAGTCCATTATTAAGGAAGCAGTAGCAGGACATTTGGAAAAGCATTGTTCAATCAAGCAGAGTCAGCATGGTTTTATGAAAGGGAAATCATGTTTGACAAACTTGCTGGAATTCTTTGAGGATTTAACGAACAGGGTGGATAAAGGGGAACCAGTGGATGTGGTGTATTTGGATTTCCAGAAGGCATTCGATAAGGTGCTACATAAAAGGCACAAGATAAAAGTTTACGGGTTTGGAGGTAATATATTAGCATGGATAGAGGATTGGCTAACTAACAGAAAACACAGAGTCAGGATAATTGGGTCATTTTCCCTTTGGCAAACAGTAACTAGTGAGGTGCCACAGGGATCAGTGCTGGGGCCTCAATTATTTCCAATCTCTATTAATGACGAAGGGACTGAGTGTAAAGTAGCAAAATTTGCTGGGAGGACAGAGGCACCAACATTAGTGTCCTCGACCAGGTCAACATCCCCAGCATTGAAGCACTGACCACACTTGATCAGCTCCATGAGCAGGCCACATTGTCCACATGCCAGACACAAGACACCCAAACATAGAAACATAGAAACTAGGTGCAGGAGTAGGCCATTCGGCCCTTCAAGCCTGCACCACCATTCAATGAGTTCATGGCTGAACATGCAACTTCAGTACTCCATTCCTGCTTTCTCGCCATACCCCTTGATCCCCCTAGTAGTAAGGACGACATCTAACTCCTTTTTGAATACTCGCTCTACTCGGAACTCTTTCACGGCAAACTAGCCAAAGGTGGGCAGAGGAACGTTACAAGAACACCCTCAAAGCCTCCCTGATGAAGTACAAAATCCCCACTGACACCTGGGAGACCCTGGCCAAAGACTTCCCGAAGTGGAGGAAATGTATCTGGGATGGCGCTGAGCACTTCGCATCTCATCGCCGTGGTGCATGCAGAAATCAAGTGCAGGCAGCGGAAGGAACGTGCAGCAAACCTGTCCCACCCACCCTTACCCTCAATGACTGTCTGTCCCACCTGTGGCAGGGACTGTGGTTCTCGTATTGGACTGTTCAGTCACCTAACGACTCATTTTAAGATTGGAAGCAAGTCTTCCTCGATTCCGAGGGACTGCCTATGATGGTGGCTGGGAAAGCACATTGTGAGGAGGACACTAAAAATCTGCAAAGGGATATAGACAGGCTCAGTGAGTGGGCAAAACGTTGGCAGATGGAGTATAATGTGGGAAAATGTGAGGCTATCCATTTTGCAGAAAGAATAGGAAAGCAATTTATTTTTTAAAAGGAGAAAACTTGCAAACTGCTGCAGTACAGAGGGAGCTGGGGGTCCTGGTGCATGAAACACAAAAAGTTAGTATGCAGGTACAGCAAGTGTTCAGGAAAGCCAATGGAATGTTGTCCTTTATTGTCAGGGGGATGGAGTATAAAAGCAGAGAAGTCCTGCTTCATCTGTACAGGGTATTGGTGAGACTCCCTGAGAATACCCCCCCGATCGGCCTGGTCCCCACCATTCCACTCATGGTCAGCCCCCAATCATCCGCCCAGGTCACCCCTCCACTCCCCTCCTCCCCCACAGTCCCCTAATGATCTCCGACACCCCCAGGAGCTGGAGCATCACCGCGGAGCACTCCTCAGGCTGACATAACAGTGCTGGGTAACACTCACACACACACATACACACACACACACACACCTACAGACAATGCTGGGTAACAGTTACACACACACTAACACTCAGGGACATGTACACGGTAATACAGTGACTGCTCCTCTCCCTAAGCTGAGGCCTCACTCGGTACAGTTTTGTGCTGCTGCCACGAGCCACATGTTAAGGAGAGAGAATGCAACGTTGTGACTGTGGCCTCCTGTCCCCAGATTGCCCCCATCAGTCAGCACAAGCGCACAGTGCGATCCCACCATCGGGGCTGCCCCAACACCCCCAGTGTGCAGAGTGAGAGCCAATGCTCAGACTGGGAGGGTTTAATCCCAGCAGCTTTTAGTGTCTCTGTGTTTAATCTTGTGCACTCCAGGGTTTCGAGGTCAAATTGATCGTTTTAAAATGATTGATAATTGGCTTTGAAACAAATCTCCTGCTGACATGCCTTGGATTGACAGCCCACCCAGCCAATCAGGACAGACACTTACTGAAATGCAGCCAATCCAGCTGAAGGGGAGGAGGGACATTTCCAAAGCACTCGCCAGACACAGACTGAATATTCTTCACGTTTATTGCCTTTTACAGATTCACATTTAGAGAAACAAAACTTGAATAAAAGCCCAGCGAGAGCAAGCTAGAGACATTCACAGGGAGAATGCAGCTTTATTAAAAGAGTTTTGTGGATTTTCTCCACACCGTGAGAATCCTGTCCCTTTAAACGGGGACAGAACCTTGAATTGTAACAGCAGGGTGAGCAGGGAGGGGGTCTGCTTACTGAAGCGGCACTTCGCAGTTTAACATTAGTTTTACTCTGCTGACAGTCTTCAGCATCTTCGAGATTTTACTTGGCAGCACGAGTCAACACTGTCCCATCAAACCCTCCCAGGGCAGGTACAGCACGGGTTACATACAGAGTAAAGCTCCCTCTACACTGTCCCATCAAACACTCCCAGGGCAGGTACAGCACGGGTTAGATACAGAGTAAAGCTCCCTCGACACTGCCCCAATAACGTGCCTTACCCCCTGACCCTCAGATGCTTTCCCTGACCCAGTCCCGAGAAGGAAGAGAGTAGAAATGCAGTGCTGACAATGACCTTTGCCCTCCCGGCTCACCCCCTGTTCTGTTTAAAGTTGCGTCTCCCCGCGGACTGTCCCTGACACACTACGCACATTCTGCTCTCCTGACCCCCTTGCTGAGGGGAGAGGAGAGACTCTCGTGGATGAGGCTGCAGGAGAAGCTGGCGTTGGACTCCCAGTCGGAGCCAGAGAGGGTCAGCAGGCTGCTGACACTGTAGGTGTTGTCCGAAGCTCGCAGGTAGTCGCTGGTCTGGACCCCGGCCGAAATGGTCGCCCCGTCCTTCTTCCACTCCACCTCCACCGCATCGGGGTAGAAGTGATCGGCGAGGCACACCAGGGTGGCAGTGCCCTTGGTCGTGAGCTCCTCCGGGGAGGGGGGCAGCAGGGTCAGCGTGGGTTGTGTCTTCCCTCGGCCTGAAAGGGAGGAGAAGGATGTTTAATTGGTGTATATTAGTCTGTGTGTGTGTGTGTGTGTCACTGTGGGTGTTTCCGTGTGGGGATAATTCACATCTGATAACGGAGAGTTGGGTTAATGAACTCCTGGCTGGTGATTAACCATTAGAGGTGAGCAACACTAATTCTTCATCTTCTTTGCCTCGCTTGATCAGTTTAATCTAAATATAAATGCGTTTGATGTTAAGGTGATTTAAAAAAAAAAGAAAATCTTGCATTTATATTACATCTTTCACAACCACCGTACATCTCAAAGAGTTTTACAGCCAATGAAGTACTTTTGGAGTGTAGTCACTGTTGCAATGTGGGAAACACGGCAGCAAAATTGTGCACAGCAAGCTCCCACAAACAGCGATGTGATAACGACCTGATAATCTGTTCTTTTGTCATGTTGGTTGAGCGATAAATATTGACCAGGACACCGGGGAGAACTCCCCTGCTCTTCTTCAAAATAGTGGCATGGGATCTTTAACATTCACCTGAGAGGGCAAACGGGCCCTCGGTTTAACGTCTCATCCGAAAGAAGGCCTCTCCGACAGTGCGGAGCTCCCTCAGCACTGCACTGGAGTGACAGCCTAGATTTTTGTGCTCAAGTCCGTAAAGTGGGACTTGAACCCACAACCTTCTGACTCCGAGGCGAGAGTGCAACGCACTGAGCCACAGCTGATATGCAAAATCATATTGGACCGTTGTATAAACATCTACAGTGCAGGGTTGGCACACACTCAGCACAGAAATGGTTAACAGTAAGAGTCGGTAAAGACTGAGTGTCCCATTAAGACCCTGTTCACTGGCAGGAAGCTCGAACTGTAGATGGGTGGATACAGGGGAAACAGGCTCAGCAGTGAGAAAGCTCAGATCACACACAGATCGGGAGAACTTTATCCGGGAACATTGCGGCACACTTGTATAAACACACTTCAGCAAGGGTTCATGTTGGGTGTCGGTGTAGAAGTTTCTAGATTGCATTTAAAAGTTTGCTGCCCAGCACCGGGGTGAGGTCAAGGGTGAGGATACAATTAGCCTCAGTGTACCGGGGTCAGGCAGGGTCACTGCTCCCAATGATCCCGTGACCTCCTGGGAGTCAGAGCGCGCGGACAATGGCTGAGGGTCAGGATCAGGGCCCACCCACTTCAATGAAAGAAAGCCTTGAATTTATATAGCGCCTTTCACAACCTCAGGACTTCCGAAGTTGCTTTCCAACCAATTGCACACAGGAAGGTTTACGAGGATGTTGCCTGGACTGCAAAATTTTAGCTATGAGGAAAGATTGGATAGGCTGGGGTTGTTTTCTTTGGAACAGAGGAGGCTGAGGGGAGACCTTATTGAGGTGTATAAAATTATGAGGGCCCTAGATAGCATGGATAGGACGGACATATTTCCCTTAGCATCGGGATCAATAACCAGGGCATAGATTTTAAGTGATTGGTAGGAGATTTACTGGGGATTTGAGGGGAAATGTCATCACCCAGAGGGTGGTGGGGGTCTGGAACTCACTGCCTGAAAGGATGGTAGAGGCAGAAATCCTCACCACATTTAAGAAATACTTGGATGTACACTTGAAGTGCCGTAACCCACAGGACTACGGACCCAGAGCTGGAAAGTGGGATTAGGCTGGGTAGCTCTTTGTTGGCCAGCGCAGACATGATGGGCCGAAATGGCCTCCTTTCATGCTGTAAATTTATCTGATTCTATGAAGCTCCCAGACTGCAATGAGATCATGACCAGATCATCAGTTTTAACTATGTTGGTTGTGGGATAAATATTGGCCAGGACACTGGGAAGAACCCCCTTGCACTTCCAGTAGTGATTATGGGATCTTTCATGTCCACCTGTGAGGGCAGACGGGACTTCAGTTTAACGTCTTATCTGAAAGACAGCACCTCTGACAGAGGGATGATATGTTAGAAGGATCATCAAATGAGTCCATATGGGTTAAACTGATGAACATAAAAGGGGCGATCACACTGCTGGGAGTGTACTATAGACCCCTAAACAGTCAGAGGGAGATGGAAAAGAAAATGTCGGCAAATTGCTGAGAAGGTCAAAAACAATCGGGCAGCAATAGTCGGGGATTTCAACTCCCCTCACATTAACTGGGATGGAATCAGTGTCAAAGGTATAGAGGTCGCAGAATTCTTCAAATGCATTCAGGAGAACTTTTATAGCCAGTACGTAGCAAGCCCAACAAGGGAGGGGTCGTTTCTGGGCTTAGTTTTAGGGAATGAAGCTGGGCAGGTGGAAGGGGTATCAGTGGGAGAGCATTTTGGTGCCAGTGATTATAATTCAGTTAGATTTAGTGTAGTTATGAAAAAGGACAAAGATAGAGCAGGAATAAAGGTTCTCAATTGGGGAAAGGCCCATTTTACTAAGCTGAGAGGTGATTTAGCAAAAGTGGGCTGGAAACAGCTACTTGAAGGTAAATCAGTGTCAGAGCAGTGGGAGGTATTCAACGGGGAGATAGTGAGGGTTCAGAGCAAGTATGTTCCTAAAAAAGGAAAAGGGTGGCACTCCCAAATTTAGAGCCCCCTGGATGGCACATGTCATACAGGGTAGGATAAGGCAAAAAAGGGAAGCTGATGTCAGATACCCAGAGCTAAATACTGCAGAAAGCCCAGAGAAGTATAGAAAGTGCAGGGGTGAAATTAAAAAGGAAATTAGGAATGCAAAGAGAGGGCATGAAAACATATTGGCAAGTAATATCAAGGAAAACCCAAAGATGTTTTATAAATACATAAAGAGCAAGGCAAGAGTGGGGCCTATTGGAGACCAAAAAGATAACCTGTGTGTGGAGACGGAAGACGTGGGTATGGTTCTTTGTGAATAATTTGCACCTGTCTTCACAGAAGAGAGGCACGATGCAGGCATTGTAATTAAGGAGAAGTGTGAAATATGAGATGAGATAAACATAGTGAGAGAGGAAGTATTGAGGGGCTTAGCAGCTTTGAAAGTGGATAAATCACCAGGCCCAGATCAAATGTATCCCAGGTTGTTAAGAGAAGCAAGGGAGGAAATAGCAGAGGCTCTGACCATCATTTTCCAATCCTCTCTGGCTCCAGGTGTGGTGTCGGAGGACTGGAGGACTGCTAACGTGTACCTTTGTTTAAAAAGTGAGAAAGGGATAGACCGAGTAATTACAGGCCAGTCAGCCTAACCTCGGTGGTGGGAAAATTATTGGAAACAATTCTGAGGGAGAGGATAAATTGTCATATAGAAAGCGACAGATTAATCAAGGACAGTCAGCATGGATTTGTTAAGGGAAGGTCGTGCCTGACTAACTTGAGTGAATTTTTTGCGGAGATAACAAGGAGGGTCGATGAGTGTTGCACCTTTGATGTAGTCTACATGGATTTTTGCAAGGCATTTGGCAAAGTCTCACGTGGCAGAAAAGTAAAATCCCATGGGATCCAAGGGAAAGTAGCAAGTTGGATCCAAAATTGGCTTAGTGGCAGGAAGCCAAGTGTAATGGTCAACGGGTGTTTTTGTGACTGGAAGGCTGTTTCGAGTGGGGTTCCGCAGGGCTCAGTACTAAGTCCCTTACTCTTTGTAATATACACCAATGATTTAGACTTCAATGTCGGGAACATGATTAAGAAGTTTGCAGATGATAGTGAGGAAGAAAGCTGTAGACTGCAGGAAGGTATCAATGGACTGGTCAGGTGGGCAGAACAGTGGCAAATGGATTTCAATCCAGAGAACTGTGAGGTAATGCATTTGAGGAAGGCTAACAAGGCAAGGGAAGACACATAAAATGGTAGGACCCTGAGAAGTGTAGAGGACCTTGGAGTGCAGGTCCACAGATCCCTGAAGATAGCAGGCCAGGTAGATAAGGTGGCTAAGAAGGCAGATGGGATACTTGCCTTTATTAGTCGTGGCATTGAATGTAAGAGCAGAAAGGTTATGCTATAACTGTTTAAAATACTAGTTAGGCCACAGCTAGAGTACAAAGGAGATTTACGAGGATGTTACCAGGACTGGAACATTTTAGTTATGATGAAAGATTGGATAGGCTGGGTTATTTTCTTTGGAGCAGAGGAGGCTGAGGGGAGATTTAATTGAGGTGTATAAAATTATGAGGGGCCGAGATAGAGTGGTTAGGAAGGACCTATTTCCCACAACTATTTTATTTGTGCACTTTAAACGAATGCCCCCTGCAAGGTGGCGGGGGGGGGGGGCGGTCACACACCAAGATACATTTTTCCAGTGCCCGTTTTTTTTGAGGGCACCAACACACAAATTATACAAGTGTCCCCGGGCCAAAAAGGGGGGGCACTAAAACTGTCAAATTAAACAAATTAAACTTTAAACTTAAATGATTAAATTAAAATTTGGTTGCCTGGGGTGATGATGCACTCCAGTCCCTCCGGCGCCCACCTCTCGCGGAAGGCCGCGAGCGTACCGGTGGACACCGCGTGCTCCATCTCCAGGGACACCCTGGCTCGGATGTAACCGCGGAAGAGAGGCAGGCAGTCAGGATGAACGACCCCTTCGACCGCCCGCTGCCTGGACCGGCTGATGGCCCCCTTGGCCATGCCCAGGAGCAGTCCTACGGGGAGGCCTTCTGACCTGCCCGCTCCTCTCCGCACAGGGTGCCCAAAGATCAGGAGTATGGGACTGAAGTGCAACCAGAATTTGAGGAGCAGCCCCTTCAAATAACAGAAGAGGGACTGCAACCTCACACACTCCAATAAAAACAAGGAACACGGACTCTTCCAGACAGCAGAAATTGCAGGCGGCCTGGGAGCCCGTGAACCGACTTAAAAACTTATTGCATGGGACTGCTCCGTGCAACACCCTCCAGGCCAAGTCCCCAATAAATAGAGGGAGGACTCCCGCGTAGAGTGCACTCCACTGGGGACGCCCGCCTCCTCTGGACGACAAGATGGTATGCCATGGCGTGTCTGGACGGCAGACGAGGGTGGAAAGGTGGATAGTGTGCAGGAGCAGCCTGTACAGGAAACCCCTCCGCGCAGAAGTGAAAGGCACGGAGGTGATTTCCCCGAGGAGGCTCAAGATGGGAGGCGCCGGCTCCCAAAGGAGGTTTCGGGGCTTGGTGCGATGAGGAATTCTGTCTGGATGGGGGTCAGTTTGGAGGGGATCGGCCCACGTGCTTGAGCCACCTCGGCACACCTAACGGAGTCAGGGACCAGTGCTGTTTTTAGCGACTCGATGGCATTGGCCGCGCGCTGGATGTTGACGCAGTTTAGGCAACGTCCTACCACGTCTGGCACCACCCAGCCCGCTCCTCCGTCATCGAGCAGATCCCTGACCCTGGTCACCTCGCCAGCCACAGCACTCTCGTCTGCCTGCCACCTAAAACCACGGTCATGGAGGTACAGATTCCTGAGCAGCGGCTCCTGCAGGACAGCTGCCACTCCAGACGGGGGAGACCTGCGCTTGGTGGCGACTCTGTTCCAGACTCTGATGAATTCCTGGTAAAAGACAGGAAGCCCCCGTATGGGGGTCCTGATGCCTCCCAGGCTCAGAAACAGGAGCTGCGTGTCATAATTGAGGCAGTACTGCTGGCGGAAGAAATACGTCCCCAACGCACGTAGGAGGGGGCTCGACGTACAGGTATCTCTGTATGGTCTGAAGATGGAAAGTCGCATGCTGGGTACTGATGCACACCAACGCCTGACCGCCCTCCCTGAGCGGGAGACTTAAAACCGCAGCAAAGACCCAATGTTTCCTGTTGTTCCAGAAGAAGTCCACCAGCTTCTTCTGTATCTTGGCGACAAACGCAGGGGGAGGGGTCAAAGTGACCAGCCGGTACCACAGCATAGAGGCCACCAGCTGGTTTATGATGGCACTGGACCCCTGTAGGACAGCACTCAGAGCAGTCCTGTCCAGCGCCCTCGGTGAGCGGCGACTTTGGCCTCCAGCTCCTGGCAGTTCGCCGGCCAGGCTTCCTCGTCAGGGCTAAGGTAGACTCCCAGATAGAGGAGATGGGTCATGCTCTAGGCAAAAGGCCTGAGCTCCTCCGGCAGGGAGTCCACCTGCCACTGACCCACCAGGAGTGCGGAACATTTCTCAGTTGATCCTGGCGGAGGAAGCGGACAAGACCTATTTCCCTCTGCAGTAGGGTCACTAACCAGGTGTCACAGATTTAAAGTAATTGATAGAACGATTAGAGGGTAGTTGAGGAGAATCCTTTTCACCCAGAGGGTGGTGAGGGTCTGGAACTCACTACCTGAAAGGGTGGTAGAGGCAGAAACCCTCACCACATTTAAGTAGTACTTGGATGTGCACTTGAAGTGCCGTAACCTACAGAGCTACGGACCCAGAGCTGGAAAGTGGGATTAGGCTGGATAGATCTTTGTCGGCTGGCACGGACACGATGGGCCGAATGGTGTCAGCCAGTGGCTCAGTTGGAACCACCCTCGCTTCTGAGTCAGAGATTGTGGGTTCAAATCAAACTCCGGTGTCCTGGCCAATATTTATCCCACTATCAACATAACAAAAACAGGTTATTTGGTCATCAGCACATTGCTGTTTGTGGGAGCTTGCTGTGCACAAATTGGCTGTTGAGTTTCCCACATTACAACAGTGAGTACACTTCAAAAAGTACTTCATTGGCTGTAAAGCACTTTGGGATGTCTGGTGGTCGTGAAAGGCGCTATATAAATGCAAATCTTCCTTTTCTCAGAGCCGAGCATGCTAGCGACTGAGCCACGGCTGACACCTCACGGTCGATTAGCCTGACACACTCACTCTCTGGACTCACACTGGGACAATGAGGCCACTTGGGGAGCTCAGTCTCTGGGCTCACACTGGGACAATGAGGCCACTTGGGGAGCTCAGTCTCTGGGCTCACACTGGGACAGTGGGCCCACTTGGGGAGAGGAGCTGAGCCCCAGCCAGAGGAAGTGCCTTCAGGAGTGAGATAGGGAGCAGATGACGGGCAGCCTGTGGTGTAGAGGGGAGACATTTCACCGGCCGAGGGCAGGTGCTGAGCCCGTTTACCGGTAAGAATATGGTAAGTGGATGGGGAAAGTGGGCCGGGCACTGAGGTAACGTCCTGTGTTGCTGGTGGAACATCTGCTCCGTCACGTGTGACAAACACACAGACACATCAGACGGACATCTGGGATGGGGGGATTGTCCTATGGAGAGATTGAGTATACTCGGCCTATATTCTCTAGTGTTTCGAAGAATGAGAGGGGATCTCATTGAAACATACAATATTATGACAGGGCTTGACAGGGTAGATGCAGGGAGGATGTTTCCTCTGGCTGGGAAGTCTAGAACCAGGGGTCACAGTCTCAGAATAAGGGGTCGACCATTTAGGACTGAGATGAGGAGAAACCTCTTCACTCAGAGGGTGGTGAATCTCTGGAATTCTCTACCCCAGAGGGCTGTGGAGGCTCAGTCCTTGAGTATATTCCGGAGATCGATAGATTTTTGGATATTAAGGGATCGAGGGATATGGGGATAGTGCAGGAAAGTGGAGTTGAGGTAGAAGATCAGCCATGATCTCATTGAATGGTGGAGCAGGCTCGAGGGGCCAAATGGCCTCCTCTTGCTCCTAATGTTCTTATGGAACGTTAGTCCGTGATCTGGGGATTTTCTGCTGGGTCCAAGTTTAATCAGAGGGAAATTGTGCGAGTCCCAGTTAATAAAAAGAAAAGAGAAATTAAAGAAAGACCTGCATTTATATTGCACCTTTCACACCTCAGGATGTCCCAAAGTGCTTCACAGCCAATGAAGTACATTTTGAAGTGTAGTCACTGTTGTAATGTGGCCAACACGGGAACCAATTTGTGCACAGCAAGCTCCCACACACAGCACTGAGGTAAATGATCTCTTCACGGAAGAGGATACAAATAACTTCCCAGAAATGCTCGGGAAACATGGGTCCAGTGAACAAGAGGAATTAAAGGAAATGATTATTAGTAAGAAAATAGTGCTGGAGAAACTAATGGGCCTGAAGGCCGATAAATCCCCAGGGTCTGATGATCTGCATCCCAGAGTATCAAAAGAGGTAGCCATGGAAATAGTAGATGCATTGGTTGTCATCTTCCAAAATTCTATAGATTATGGAGCAGTTCCTGCAGATTGGAGGGTGGCAAATTTAATCACACTATTTAAAAAAGGAGGGAGAAAGAACGGGGAACGACAGACCGGTCATTAATAGGGAAAATGCTAGAGTCTATTATAAAGGATGTGATAACGGCGCACTTAGATAACATCAACGGGGTTAAAGACAGTCACGTGGATTTATGAAAGTAACCTACTGGAGTTTTTTGAGGATCTAACTGATAGAATAGATAATAGAGAACCAGTGGATGTAGTGTATTTGGATTTTCAGAAGGCTTTCGATAAAAATCCCACAAAAGAGGTTAGTGTGCAAAATTAAAGCACATAGGATTGTGGGTAATGTATTGGCATGATTGAAAATTGGTTAACTGACAGGAAGCAGTCGGAATAAATGGGTGTGTTTCAGGGTGGCGGGCAGTGACAAGTGGGGTACCACAGGGATCAGTGCTTGGGCCCCAGCTATTCACAATGTATAAATAAATGATTTGAATGAGGGAACCAAATGTAATATTTCCAAGTTTGCTGACAGCACAAAATTAGATGGGATTATGAGTTGTGAGGAGGATGCAATGAAACTTAGATAGGTTGAGTGAGTGAGCAAACACATGACAGATGTAACATATTGTGGATAAATGTGAAGTTACTCACTTTGGTAGGAAAAACATAAGGACAAAGTATTATTTAAATGATGATGGTTTGTGAAGTGTCGATGTACAGAGGGACCTGGGTGTCCTTGTACACCAGTCAGTGAAAGCAAACATACAGGTGCAGCAAGCAGTTAGGAAAGCAAATGGTACTTTGGCCTTCATTGCAAGAGGATTTGAGCAACGAGGTCTTACTACAGGGCCTTGGTGAGACCGCACCTGGAGTATTATGTGCAGCTTTGGTCTCCTTACCTAAGAAAGGATATCCTTGCCATAGAGGGAGTGCAGCGAAGGTTCACCAGACTGATTCCTGGGATGGCAGGACTGTCGTATAAAAAGAGATTGGGTCGACTGGGCCTGCAGTCACTAGAGTTTAGAAGAATGAGGGGATCTCAGTGAAACGTATAAAATTCTGACTGGGTTGGATAGACTGGATCTGGGGAGGATGTTTTCCCGGGCTGGGAAGTTTAGAATAAGTGGTCACAATCTCAGGATACGAGGTAGGAAATTTAGGACCGAGATGAGGAGAAATGTTTTCACTCAGAGGGTGGAGAACCTGTGGAATTCTCCACCACAGAAGGCTGTGGAGGCCAAGTCACTGAATATATTTAAGAGGCAGATTGATGGATTTCTAGAAACATAGAAACATAGAAAATAGGTGCAGGAGTAGGCCATTCGGCCCTTCTAGCCTGCACCACCATTCAATGAGTTCATGGCTGAACATGCAACTTCAGTACCCCATTCCTGCTTTCTTGCCATACCCCTTGATCCCCCTAGTAGTAAGGACTTCATCTAACTCCTTTTTGAATATATTTAGTAAATTGGCCTCAACAACTTTCTGTGGTAGAGAATTCCACAGGTTCACCACTCTCTGGGTGAAGAAGTTTCTCCTCATCTCGGTCCTAAATGGCTTACCCCATGGCTTACAAAAGGCATCAAGGGGCAAAGGGAAAAAGCTGGAATATGGTGTTGAGACAGGGGATCAAACATGATCATATTGAATGTCAGTGCAGACTCAAAGGGCCGAATGGCCTACTACTGCTCCTATTTTCTATGTTTAAGTGATGTAGGTTGCGGGATAAATATCGGCCTGAACTCGAGCCACAGAAACAGCAACTGAGAGTCTCCCCACAACCCTGGAGCACTGCAGCCGCCGGATTGCGAGCCCTGCTGCCCCTGTTTGTGATCAGAAGTTGGACAGGAGGTGAGCGGGGGCTGGACAGATCAGAGTTGGAGCTGGGGGAGGCGGGACCTCGGGAGTGTCAGTGTGCTGAGGCTGAGCTCAGTTATATCAGAGACTCTGACAGGAGCACAGACTGCCCCCAGCGAGCTCACTCACTCACACCCACACTCTGCCAGTGTCTCACACACCGTGTCTGTCACACTGAGACAGGCAGGAGGCTAGGGAGTGATTTCCGGGGATGGTGCAGGGATGGGACCGCAGTGTGCCAACGTCCAGATCTCCTCCACACGGTGGGTAACAGTTCGTTACTTATACTTTGCTGGGTGAAGGGGGAGTGTGGGTAAAGGAATACAGCCGGGCTCCCTGTCATACACAGCACTCTTCAATTAACCCTTTCATTCACTGCAGCTCCCCACCATATTATATAACCCATACACAGGCACTGGAGAGGGTGCAGAGAAGGTTTACAAGGATGGGACCAGAAATGCGAGGGTGCACATATCAGGAAAGGATGAACAGGCTGGGGCTCTTTTCTTTTGAGGCTGAGGGGTGACCTGATGGAGGTCTTTAACATTGGGAAAGGATTTGATAGAGTGGATACAGAGAGAGTGTTTCCACTTGTGGGGAAGAGCAGAACTAGAGGCCATCAATATAAGATAGTCAGCAAGAAATCCAATCGGTAATTCAGGAGAAAATTCTTTACCCAGCGAGTGGTGAGAATGTAGAACTGGCTACCACAGGGAGTGATTGAAGTGAATAGTATCGATGTATTTAAGGGGAGGCTAGACAGGGATATGAGGGAGAAGGGAATAGAGGGAGAAGGGAATAGAGGGTTATGCTGATAGATTTAGATGAGGAAAGATGGACGGATCAAATGTAATCATATGTAAACAAACACCTTCGCATATTCAGCATTTGTGTCTTAGAAAGATTCAGTATTTAAAGTGTTAATAACGGAGCATTGGGTTTACTTACTCAGTCTGAGCTTGGTTCCTTTACCGAACGTGAGCCACAGTGACAGTTTCCAGTGCAGCGGCTGTACAATATCCTCCGTCCCTGGCTCATTCAGTCTCTCTCCCCCTCTCTTTGTCTGTGTGTGTGTGTGTGTGTGTCTCCCTCTGTCTCTTTCTCAGTGTCTCACTCTATCTGTTGCTCTCTTGGTTTCTCTCTCACTCTCCTTCATATTTTCTCTCTCTCTCTCTCTCTCACCCTTTCTCCTTCACTCTCTCTCTGCATCTTCCCCTCACTCACTCCCTCTCTCACTTACTCCCTCGATCTCTCTCTCTCCCTCAGTCTCTCTTTCCCTCCCTCTCACTCTCTTTCTCTCCCTCTCACTCTCTTTCTCTCACTCCTTCACTCACACTCTCCCTCCCTCCCTCTCTCTCTGTGTCCGAGTTGCCTGTGGCAGTGCCCGGGAGAGTTGGGGATCCGACGTGTTTGGGACAAATCTCCCAGCTGCCCTTCCCGCCCCATCAGACGGTAACCCTGGGGCCACGGAATTGCTGGAGAATGAAAGTCCCCCTCACACAGGGCTCACCTCTTTGTGCCCCTTGAACAACGGGCTCTGTCTGCAAGCGAGATGTTTATGTTGCTGACACAGGCCTTTCTCGGGATCATTATAAAATAACGAGTTTCAGGGGCTTTAGAAACCTGTTTCCTCAGTCCGTGACCCGTGTGTACGTGGAGTGTGAGAGGATGCAGCCCCTCTTCCACTATTTGAAGGGGCTGCTCCTCAATTTCTGGCTCCACTTCAGTCCCACGCTCCTGGGCCTGGTCACCCGGTGCGGGGGGGGAGTGGGCAGGTCGGAGGGCCTCCCCGTGGGCCTGCTCCTGGGTCTGGCCACCCAGTGCCGGGGGAGTGGGCAGGTCGGAGGGCCTCCCCGTGGGCCTGCTCCTGGGCCTGGTCACCCGCTGCGGGGGGGGAGTGGGCAGGTCGGAGGGCCTCACCGTGGGCCTGCTCCTGGGTCTGGTCACCCGCTGCGGGTGGAGTGGGCAGGTCGGAGGTGACCATCCACAGGTCCCAGTTGGAAGGGGCCCATGGTGTGGCCGCACTGCCTGCCTGTCTCCCTTCGGGGGCTTTGTCCACGCCCGGGTGGACCTGGGGACGGAGCCCAGGGTAGGCCTGAGGCCTTCTGCGACGGGTGGGCACCGCAGGGCCTTAAGTGTGGGGTGGGCAGGGAAAGAGCACGACCATTTCACTTTCATGTTTATACTTTGGGTTTTATAAGTTGTGGCCCTCTCAATAGTGGGGGGTTTGTGAGATTATTTGGATTGAGGACACAGGGACCACCCAGTGTCTCCGTGCTGTCTGAATGTACAGAGTAGAGCTGTGAGATTCTCAGTGATGAAGACACAGCCCCAACTCCTCTCTGACCCACTCCATCCTTTCCCAATTCACTGCAGCTTCCAGCTGAATATTCCTGCCGTCACTCCCATCCAGCTGTGTGTCAGTCATGTATAAAACCGTACAGGAGGTGGGGCTGTGTGTCCATTATTATATATTATATATAACTGTGGGGTGAGTCAGTACAGGAGGTGGCGCTGTGTATATTGAGGTTTTTGTACGGCTGTGTATCACAGTGTCCAGCGGAGCTATACCCATACTGACAGTAATAGTCTGCGACATCCTCGCTCTGCACGTTGCTGATGCTCAGGGTGAACGTGTTGGACTGGTAACTGCCGGTGAAGCGATTGGAGGTTCCAGTGAAACGAGATACTGCATTATAGATCAGCAGAGTGGGTTTCTGCCCGGCTTTCTGCTGGTACCAAGCAACATAACTGCTGCTAACGGATGCACTGGCGGTACAAGTGATGGTTGCAGTCTGTCCCTCACTCACTGACAGCACCGGGGGAGACTGGGTCATGATGATGTCCCCACTGATACCTGAGGGGGAAATGGGGAAAGAAAGTGAAGTAAGCACTGTCACAGAAAGACGCTGTAAAATGAGAGATTGCTCGAGACACTGAGCTCTCCTCTAGTGTCAGCATTTGCCCTTCAATCACTGGTCAGTAGAGTTGGACAGAAATCGACAGCAGGGAGATATTAAACGTGGAAGGAGAGAGATTGGTACCTGCGATGCAGAATGCCAGAGGCCAGATCAGCTGGATGGGTGAAATCATGGTGTCTGCTCCTGTCCCTGTGCCTGCTTACTGATAAACTGCCCTTCACTGGGCCCTGCTTTATAAACCTGCAGCCTGTGAGAGTCTCACTGCCCATCACTCAGTATGTAAATGTCTTCACACAGAGAAAGCCACGTCAGCACATTTCACTTCCTCTTCTGCTCTCCCTCCATCTCCTTCCCGGTTCCACTCCCTCTCCCACCCTCTCTCTCTCTCTCTCTCTCTCTCTCTCTGTCTCAGCCTTCATTGCCCTATGTCTCACAGCTTTCCTCTACACCTCTCTGTCTCTGATTCATAGCCTCTCTCTCCCCGTTTCACTCTCTGTGTCACTCTCCCTTCCCCACAGACTCCCCGGTGCAGCACACTGAAATGCAGAGTAAACCTCCCTGTGCCCTGCCCCATCAATGGATGTTAACCGTTGACCCCAGAAAATGCATTCTCCTGGAGTAAGGCCCCATTCCCCACAGTGGCCATCCCTTGGCCTCGCTCAGTACACTGGCTGTTTATTGCCCAATTAAGGGCCTTTTCTCAGTGGGGACCAGTTTGGACAGAAAGCTGATTTCATGAAGGCCCAGCAGAGGGAGGAGATCCTCACCCCATCAGTGTGAGCTGGAGTGACAGGACAGGGTCTGACCCACTGCCCCATCCTGTCCACTCAGAACACCTACGAATCCTTTCCCCTTCCATGGGCCCACTCCAGGTCAGAGGTTTTTGCTGGGATCAGGTGCCAATGATCCAACATTTACAACAGGAAGGATGCACACTCCACATCCCACTGCTTCTCCAATAGGGCCACAAAACATAGCCCCTTCCTATAGGTCCTCCAATAGGGGCCAGGAAACATGGCTCCTTCCTTTTGATCCCCCAATAGGGACCAGGAAACATCGATCCTTCCTATTGGTCCCCCAATAGGGACCAGGAACCATGGTTCCTTCCTATTGGTCCTCGAATAGGGCCCAGGAAACATGGCTCCTTCCTATTGGTCCTCGAATAGGTCGCGTGAAACATGATACCTTCCTATTGGTCCCCCAATACGAACCAGGAAACATGGCCCCTTCCTGTTGATCCCCAAATAGGGACCAAGAAACATGGCTCTTTCCTATTGGTCCTTCAATAGGGACCTGGAAACATGGCTCCTTCCTATTGGTTCTCCAATAGTGTGAGGTGGAGCATTGTCGTCAGGAAGATCGAGAATAGGGTTTGTGCGTTGATGCAGCCCTGCTTGACTCCAGTCTGAATGTGGATTGCGTCTATGATGGACCGTTGGTTGGGACCATGGCTTGCATGTCGTCGTGGTGCAGGCTGAGAATGGGGACAAACTTTTGGGGGCAGCCGAAATGGAGGAGGATGGTCCACAGACCCTCGCGGTTAACAGTGTCAAAGGCCATTGTAAGGTCAAAGGCGGCCATGGACAAGGGTTGGTGCTGTTCCCTGCTTTTCTCTTGCAGTTGTCGCGCCGTAAATATCATGTCCGTTGTACCCCGTAGTGGACGGAATCCGCATTGTGACTCCGGCAGGAGCTCCTCAGCCACAGGGAGAAGACGGTTGAGGAGGATTCTAGCGATGACTTTCCCAATGGCTGATAACAGGGAGATTCCTCTGCTGTTGCCGCAGTCGAACTTGTCCCCTTTTTTAAAGATGGATCACGATTACTGCATCTCTGCGATCTCCCGGCATGCTCTCCGCCCTCCTGATGAGAGAGATGAGGTCATGCATTCATGTCAATAGTGACGCTCTGCCATAAATTAATGCCTCAGCAGGGATTCCATCTGTCCCCGATGCCTTGTTGTTCTTGAGCTGACAGATGGCCTTTTCAACCTCGTGCAGGGCTGGGGTTTTACTGAGAAGGTGATGGGTAGCATGCTGCGGGATGGAGTCGAGGACACTCAGATCTAAGGCAGATTCTCGATTAAGGAGATCTTCAAAGTGTTCCTTCCAGCAGGTTGTGACTGCCTCAGTGTCCTTGATGGGTGTCTCCTCGTTCTTGGCCAGCAGTGGGGTGGGGCCTTGGGTGCTTGGGCCGTAGGTGGATTGACTGCGGTGTAAGTATTTTACCTACCCCTAAATCCCTAAAATCCCGAACGCAAGGTCCCACTACCCATCGCCCATCCTCGGCCTACCTTCCAGGTCGACCTGCCTGCTGCCATGTCCCTCCAGCTGGACCCTCGCTGCTCACTCCCCATTGGCCGACTCAGCTGCTCCAACCTATCCCGGCGAACTCAACGGCTGTGAGCCTCCGACCCGCCCCATCCACAGGTTTGGGCCCGACCTTCACTCCTCACCCTAACGTACGGGCCTCCCTCCCCCCCTCCCCCCCCCGGCGATGCTCGTGCCTCCCTCCCTCCCTCCCCCCGCCCCCCCCCCCCCAGCGATGCTCGGGCCTCCCTCCCCCCCCCCCCGCCCCCCCCCCCCGGTGACACTCGTGCCTCCCTCGCCCCCGGCGACGCTCGGGCCTCCTTCCGGCCGCTGACCCCACTCAGCGGCGGAGTCCATGGTGAGCACAATGTCTGTGGTCTCTCTGACCTTTCCTCCTTCCACAAAATGGACCTCTGACCGTCACAATACCTGCCCTCAGACAGGCCTTGGTTTTCTCACTGAAGGGTGCCGCTCCTCCACTAGAGACCAGGAAACATGGCTCCTTCCTATTGGTTCTCCAAAGACTGAGCTTCGAACGCCACATCCTCTTATTTCCATCTCCAACGTTGCCCATCTCCGCCCTACATCAGCCCCTTGATGGAAGAAACCCATGGCTCTGCTTGGCTCTGTTGTGTATCTGTAAAGCATGCACTCCCATGTTCTGCCACCAGGGAGTACATCCCCTGAAGTCCCAAGGGATCCCAGCATCCCTTGGGAGCACTGTATATAAGCCAGCCCCTAAGGCCTGTTCCTCACTCTGGAGTGTCTTGATAAAGACTGAGGTCACTATTACTTTAACCTCCCTGTGTGCAGTCTCATCTCTAAACTCGATTATTTCGTTGTCCCCTCCTGGCTTCCTTCATCCGCTCTCCATAAACCCCAACTTTCCAAAATGCAGTGTCCGTACCCTGCCTCACTCCAATATGAACCCTGACCTCACTGACCTACTGCCCCTGACCTCACTGACCTACTGCCCCTGACCTCACTGACCTCACTGACCCAGTGCGCTTACATATTGCAGTGTGGGCTGGCCCGTGCTGCCCCTGGGCCCTCGGCTCTTTTGGGCCGCGATCCCTCATTTGCCGCACCTCCACCACGATCCCTCACCGCTCCTCCGCCACCAACATTCGCCGCACCTCCGCCATGATCTCTCGCCGCACCTCTGCGCCAAACAGTCGCCTGACCTCCACCACGATCTCCCGCCGCACCTCCGCACCAAACATTTGCCGGACTTCCGCCACGATCACCAACCGAATCTCAGCCACAATCCCTCATCGCTCCTCCACCTCGATCACTCACCACACCTCCCCGCGACCTTCCCACTCCTCTGCTTTACCTGGGTCCGCCGATGTTCCTGCCCACGCTCCAAATGCCGACCTGGGTCCTGATGACATCACCCAATCACCCACCTCGAAGCCATCGCTCACTTGGAGCTGCTCGCGCTGGAAGTTCTCATGGTATGATTGTAGTGGGTGATTTTAACCTGCACATTGATTTGACAAATCAAATTGGTCAGGGTAGCCTTGAAGAAGAGTTGATAGAGTGCATAAGGGACGGGTTCCTTGTACAGTATGTAAAGAAACTAACCGGGGGCAGGCTATCTTAGATCTGGTCTTGTGCAATGAGACAGGATTAATAAACAATCTCCCAGTAAACGATCCCCTTGGAATGAGTGACCATATCATGGTTGAATTTCAAATTTAGATCGAGGGCGAGAAAGTTGAATCTCAAACTAGTATACTAAGATTAAATAAAGGAGACTACAAAAGTATGAGGGCAGAGTTGGTTAAAGTGGACTGGGAAAATAGATTAAAATGTAGGACGGTTAATGAACAGTGACGTACATTTGAGGAGATATTTAATCACTCTCAAGAAAAATATATTCCAGTGAGGAGGAAAGGATGTAAAAGAAAAGATAGCCATCCGTGGCTAACTAAAGAAATAAAAGACGGTATCCAATTTAAAAACAAGGGCATACAAGGGCCAAAATTAGTGGGAGGACAGAAGACTGGGAAGCTTTTAAAATCCAGCAAAGAATGACTAAAAAAATGATTAAGAAATGGAAGATGAAAGTAAACTAGCACAAAATATAAAAACAGATAGCAAGAGTTTCTACAGGTATATAAAAAGGAAAAGAGCGGATAAAATAAATGTTGGTCCCTTAGAGGACGAGACCGGGGAATTAGACATGGGGAACATGGAGATGGCAGAAACACTGAGCAAATATTTTGTAGCAATCTTTACAGTAGAGGACACTAAAAATATCCCAACAGTGCATAGTCAGGGGTCTATGCGGGGGGGGGGGGGGGGAGGAGAGGAACTTCACACAATCACAATCACTAAGGAGGTGGTTCTCAGTAAGATAATGGGACTAAAGGCGGATAAATCCACTGGACCTGATGGCTTACATCCTGGGGTCTTAAGAGAAGTAACGACAGGGATAGTGGATGCATTGGTTGTAATTTACCGAAATTCCCTGGATTCTGGGGAGATCCCAGCAGATTGGAAAAATGCAAATGTAATGCCCATATTAAAAAAAGGATGCAGACAAAAAACAGGAAACTATAGAACAGTTGGGAAAATATTAAAGAAATAGTCGCAGGACATTTGGAAAATCATAATTCAGTCAGGCAGAGACAGAATGGATTTATGAAGGGGAAGTCATGTTTGACAAATTTGCTGGAATTCTTTGAGGATGTAATGAGCAGGGTGGATAAAGGGGAACCAGTGGATGTGGTGTATTTGGATTTCCAGAAGGCATTCAATAAGGTGCCACATTAAAGGCACAGGATAAAAGTTCACGGAGTTGGTGGTAATATATAAACATGGATAGAGGATTGGCTAACTAACAGAAAACAGAGTCGTGATAAATGGTTCATTCTCGGGTTGGCAATCAGTCACTAGTGGGATGCTGCAGGAATCAGTGCTGGGACCCCAATTATTTACAATCTCTATATCAACGACTTGGAAGAAGGGACCGAGTGTAATGTAGCCAAGTTTGCTGACAATATAAAGAAAGGAGTAAACACAAGGTATGAGGAGGAAACAAATAACCTGCAAAAGGACATAGACAGGCTAAGTGAATGGGCAAAAATTTGGGAGATGGAATATAATGTTGGAAAGTGTGAGGTTATACACTTTGTCAGAAAAAAAATCAAAGAGCAAGTTATTATTTAAATGGAGAAAAATAACAAAGTGTTGCAGTGCAGCGGGAACTGGGGGTCCTGGTGCATGAAACACAAAAGGTTATTACGCAGGTTCAGCAAGTGATCAGGAAGGCCAATGCAATCTTGGCCTTTATTGCAAAGGGGATAGAGTATAAATGCAAGGAAGTGTTTGCTACAGTTATACCGGGTATTGGTGAAGCCACAACTGGAATACTGCGTGCAGTTTTGGTTTCCATATTTAAGAAAGGATACACTTGCTTTGGAGGCATTCAGAGAAGGTTCACTAGGTTGATTCCGTAGATGAGGGCAATGACTTATGAGGAAAGGTTGAGTAGGTTTGGCCTACACTGAATGGAAATCAGAAGAATGAAAGGTGATCTTATCGAAACATGTAAAATTATGAGGGTGCTTGACAAGGTGGATGCAGAGGCTGTTTCCACTGATAGGGGAGACAAGAACTAGGAGGCATAATCTTAGAATAAGGGGCCGCCCATTTAAAACTGAAATGTGGAGGAATTTCTTCTCTGAGGGTTGTAAATCTGTGGAATTCGCTGCCTCAGAGAGTTGTGGAAGATGGGTCATTGAATAAATTTAAGACAGAAATAGACAGTTTCTTAACCGATAAGGGAATAAGGAGTTATGGAGAGCAAGCAGGGAAGTGGACCTGAGTCCATGATCGGATCAGCCATGATCATATTAAAAGGCGGAGCAGGCTCGAGGGGCCGCAGGCCTACTCCTGCTATTTCTTATTTTCTAATCCCTCCTCCTCTCCAGCTCTCTCTCCTCCATCTAACGCCATTCTTTCACCCAGGCCTTCAATCACCCTTCCTAAAGCCCCCCGAACCCCCGCTCCCCACGTTCTTACAGCAGCGATGTGAAGTGTCTTGTGACCTTTGGCACATTAAAGGCCCCAGATCAATGCAGACTGTGTGTGGATTTCGGGTGAGGACAGTGCTGGACACAGTGGTGAGGCCTCCTGCAGTCAGATATCCTGGTGATAGGGTCCAGGCTTACACACGTGGAATGAGGAAGTAGGTAAGGTCGGAATGTGCTGTCGGGGCCCATGGAACTGGACCCCAGCATGAAGCCTTCCTCAGGAGAGGAGAGGGAATGTTCAGAGCCCTGGACTCCATTTCCCACACCAGGCATGTCCTGACCCAGTGAATGAATGAGATGCCAATGTGGTGCCCAGGTTAGGGGCAGTCTAATGCTGTGGGCCCAGGTCTGCAAGAGGGAATTGGATATATACTTGAAAAGGAACAATTTGCTGGATTACGGGGAAATAGAGGCGGGGTGGGACTAATTGGGTAATTCTTTCAAAGAGCCGGCACAGGCACGATGGGCCGAATGGCCTCCTTCTGTGCTGTAAGATTCTCGGCTGTGAGCGCGGTTCACAGTTTTCTCCCGTGTCATTAACAGACGTACAGCTGTGACAACCTCCCTCTTTCACTTCCTCTGTGGGTGAAGTTTCATTCTTCCGATCTGACAGTCTCTTCAGTTATTTTTTGCACGGGGGATTTCTGCTGTGGTCTGAGTCTCTAATAATAACCGTCCAATCAGGCAGAATAACAGCAGCTAGGACCGCCTAGGACAGTGGACCCAGGCTCAGTGCTGACCTTGCAACGTCCTCCTCACCAACATCTGGGGACTTGTGTCAAAAGTGGGACAGCTGCCCCACAGACTAGTCAAGCACCAGCCTGACAAAGTCCTACTCACAGAATCATACCTTTCAGCCAATGTCCCAGACTCCTCCATCACCCGAGGTGGCAGCTCAGTGGTATACAGTCGGGAGGGAGTGGCCCTGGGAGTCCTCAACATTGACTCCGGACCCCATGAAGTCTCATGGCATCAGGTCAAACACGGGCAATGAAACCTCCTGCTGATTACCACCTCCCGCCCACCCTCAGCTGATGAATCAGTACTCCTCCATGTTGAACACCACTTGGAAGAAGCACTGAGAGTAGCAAGGGCACAGAATGTACTCTGGGTGGGGGACTTCACTGTCCATCACCAAGAGTGTCTCGGTAGCACCACTACTGACCGAGCTGGCCGAGAGGGGCGATGCTGACATTGCAATCCCAGGTACCGGAGGACTGGAGGACTGCAAACGTGGTACCTTTGTTTAAAAAGGGAGAAAGGGATAGATCGAGTCACTACAGGTCAGTCAGCCTAACCTCGGGGGTGGGATAGGAGGAATCTTCATTTAACAAAACACGGATTAATCAAGGACAGTCAGCATGGATTTGTTAAGGGAAGGTCGTGTCTGAATGACTTGATTGAATTTTTTGAGGAGATAACCAGGAGGGTCGATGAGGGCAGTGCATATGATGCAGTGTATTTGGATTTTAACAAGGCTTTTGAGAAGGTCCCACACAGCAGACTGGTCACAAAAGTAAAAGCCCAGGGATCCAGGACAAAGTGACAAGTTGGATCCAAAATTGGCTCAGAGGCAGGAAGCAGAGGGTAATGGTTGATGGGTGTTTTTGTGACTGGCAGGCTGTTTCCAGTGGGGCTCGGCAGGGATCAGTGCTGGGTCCCTGGCTTTTTGTGGTATATATCAATGATTTAGACTTGAATGTAGAGAGTATGATTACAGATGATACTAAGTTTGCAGATGATACTAAACTCGGCTATGGTTGATAATGAAGAAGAAAGCTGTAGACTGCAGGAAGATATCAATGAACTGTACCACAGCATTTTGTAATCTCTCCCCATTTAAATAATAATTTTTATTTTTCCTACCAAAGTGGATAACTTTACATTTTCCAACATTATACTCCATCTGCCATATCTTTGTCCACTCACTCAGCCTGTCTATATCCATTTGCAGAATCTTTGTGTCTTTCTCACAACTTGCTTTCTCACCTATCTTTGTACATCAGCAAATTTGGTTACATTACACTCGGTCCCTTCATTCAAGTCATTAATTTCGGTTGTAAATAGTTGAGGCCCCAGCACTGATCCCTGCGGCACCCCACTAATTACAATTTGCCGACCTGAAAATGACCCATTGATCCCGACTCTCTGTTTGCTGTTAGTTAGCCAATCCTCTATCCATGCTAATATATTACCCACAACCCCGTGAGCTCTTATCTTGGGCAGTAACCTTTTATGTGGCAAGGACGGCAGGTTTCCTTCCCTAAAGTATGTCACTGAACCAATTGGGCTTTTCTGACAATTTGACAGCTTTGTGGTCACTTTTACTGAGACCAGCTTTTTATTTCCAGCATTTAAAAAAGAGCTGAATTGAAATAGTCAAAGGGCCATGGTGAGATTGTGGGGATTATTAGTGCAGGCCTGTGGAGTGCTCTGCAGCAACATACCACGATATGACTGTACCCACAAGAGGTGTGTGTGCTGCTGGTGCCCGTGATCACAGGGCAATCATCGGCAAAGCAGCCCTGATAACATTCAGCTTTGGCTTTACATTGATCATTGTCCTGGATTGGTGCTGGGCACATCTCCTTGGGTTCTGTCCTCGGGTCTGGTGCTCACATTGTGCATACTATGGGGAGGTTGTGAGTGCATGATGTCACAATCAATGTTGACAATGTTCCTGTCTTGATACATTGAGTATTCCCACCACTTCAAAGTTCTTGCCTTCAGTGTTTAATTAACAGTACGATTTCTTCGGACGAGACTTTAAACCGAGGGTACAGAGGATATATGAGGATGTTGCCTGGACTGGAGAATTTTAACTATGAGGAACGATGGGATAGGCTGGGTTTGTTTTCTTTGGACAGAGGAGGCTGATGGGAGACCTGATTGAGGTGTATAAAATTATGAGAGGCCTGGAAAGAGTTGGTAGGATGGACCTATTTCTGTTAGCCAGACACAAAAATATTACCTGAAATTGCTCTCTCCTACAATAAAATAAGTTTTATTCCCATGTACAAAATCTTCAACAGAGCATGTAACTTTAATTATGCTTCAATTCATACTCAAGGAAGCAATGGTCTGTGCTTTGAACTCAGGGTTGGAGTTTCTGAATTTCCTCCTCCAGCTCAACAATCAGGGGGCATAGATTTAAAGTGATTAGAGGAGACTTGAGGGGAAATTTCTTCACCCAGAGGGTCGTGGGGGTGTGGCCAGGGGCCCAGGGGTAGCACGGGCCAGCCCACACTGCGATATGTGTGCACACTCGGTCCGTACAGCAGAGCAGGTCTCCAGTCGTCTTGGTTAACCCTTGCCACTGGACCAAGACCTAGCTCTGTCGAGCCCGTGTGAAGGCTGGTGTGCAACGGTCACCACATGTTAAAAAAAATCCACGCACAAGCATCCTCCACCCTTCAGGATGTAGGTCAGGACCTGGAATATTAGGTCCTTCATTAGTAGAGGCAGAAACCCTCACCACATTTAAAAAGTACTTGGATGTTCACTTGAAGTTCCGTAACCTGCAGGGCTATGGACCCAGAGCTGGAAAGAGGGATTAGGCTGGATAGCTCTTTGTTGGGTGGCGCGGATATGATGGTCTGAAACGGCCTCCTTCTGTGCTGTAAACCCCTGTGATTCTATGATTCTATGACATATCTGCCAGACTGGGCCCAGAGCAGGTGGGGAGAGAACCAACACGAGGGAAAAACCTACTTGACCTCGTCCTCAACAATCTGCCTGTTGTAGATGCATCTGTCCATGATAGAATCATAGAAATTCACAGCACGGAGGGAATCCGTTTCGGCCTCTGCCAGCCAACCAAGAGCTATCCAGCCTCATCCCACTTTCCAGCTCTCTGTCCGTAGCCCTGTAACCTCTGCATCCTCTGCACCCTTTCCAGTGCAATCACATCTTTCTTGTAATGTAATGTGGTGACCAGAACTGCACGCAGTACTCCTGCTGTGGCCTAACCAGTGTTTTATACAGTTCAAGCATAATGTCCTTGCTCTTGTATTCATGCCTCGTCTAATAAAGGCAAATATTCCACATGCCTTCTTAACCATCTTACCTTCCTGACCTGCTACCATCAGGAATCTGTGGACCTGTACTCCAAGGTCCCTTTGTTTCTCTGCACTTTTCAGTGTCGTACCAGTTAATGTGTATTCCCTTGCCTTGTTAGCCCTCCCCAAATGCATTACCTCACACTACTCCGGATTGAATTCCATTTGCCACTGTTCTGCCCACCTGACCATTTCATTGATATCTTCCTGCAGTCTACAGCTTTCTTCTTCATTATCAACCACACGGCCAATTTTAGTTTCAATTGCAAAATTCTTGATCATGCCCCTTACATTCAAGTCCAAGTCATTGATATATACCACAAAAAGCAAGGGACCTAGTACTGAGCCCTGCGGAACCCCACTGGAAACAGCCTTCCAGTCACAAAAACACCCGTTAACTATTACCCTTTGCTTCCTGCCTTTGAACCAATTTTGGATCCAACTTGCCACTTTGCCCTGAAACCCATGGGCTTTTACTTTCATGAGCAGTCTTCCATGTGGGACCTTATCAAAAGCCTTGTTAAAATCCATACACACTACATCATATGCACTGCCCTCATCAATCCTCCTGGTTACCTCCTCAAAAAATTCATTTTATTCAGACACGATCTTCCCTTAACAAATCCATGCTGACTGTCCTTGATTAATCCGTGTCTTGTTAAATGAAGATTTATCCTGTCCCTCAGGATTTTTTCCAATAATTTCCCCACCACTGAGGTTAGGCTGACTGGCCTGTAATTACTCGGTCTATCCCTTTCTCCCTTTTTAAACAAAGGTACAACATTAGCAGTCCTCCAGTCCTCCGGCACCACACCTGTAGCCAGAGAGGCTCTGCATGCTTTCGGGTTTGGGACACATTTCGTCGCCCGGATCTGACTTTTGCACGTCGCCATGGATTGTCTGATTACGGTTAACGGGTCTTTGACGGCGTCCCTTTGCTTTGGGAAAGGGGTGTGCCAGGGATGCCCAATGCCTGGCCAGTTATATGCCATCTGCGTGGAGCCTTTCCTGCGCCTCTTGCGGAAGAGGTTGACGGGACTGGCTCTGTAATGGCCGGGCATGGAGGTTGTCCTCTCGGCTTACACTGATGATGTGCTCCTCATGGTCAAGGATTCCATTGACCTACTGAGGATGCATGAGTGCCAGGAGATTTACTCGGCCGCATCCTCCGCCAGGATCAATTGGGAGAAATGTTCCGGACTCCTGGTCGGTCACTGGCAGATGAACTCCCTGCCAGAGGAGTTCAGGTCTTTTGCCTGGAGCATGACCCATCTCCTCTAAGCCTGGCCGGTGAACTGGCAGGAGCTGGAGGACAAAGTTGCCGCTCGCCGAGGGCGCTGGACAGGACTGTTCCAAGTGCTGTCCTACAGGGGTCGAGCGCTAGTCATAAACCAGCTAGTGGCCGCTATGCTGTGGTACTGGCTGGTCACTTTGCCCCCCCCCCCCCGGCCCTGCTTTTGTCGCCAAGATACAGAAGAAGCTGGTGGACTTCTTCTGGATAACAGGAAGCACTGGGTCTCTGCTGTGGTTCTGAGTCTCCTACTTAGGGAGGGCGGTCAGGCGTTGGTGTGCGTCAGTACCCAGCATGCGACTTTCCGTCTTCAGATCCTGCAGAGATACCTGTACGTCGAGCCCCTTCCTAGATGGTGTGCGCTGATGACATATTTCTTCCGCCAGCAGTACTGCCTCAATTATGGCACGCAGCTCCTGTTTGTGAGCCTGGGGGCATCAGGAGCACCATGCGTGGCTGCATGTCTTTTACCAGGAACTCATCAGGGTCTGAAACAGTGTTGCCACCAAGCGAGGAGGTGCAGAGGGGGTAGAGATGTTCTCTATCCAAGGGAGCGAGGAGGCTGCACCAGACAAACGTTTCAAAGGCAGTGAGACCAGGACCTGAGGACCTGGATGCAGTGCCACCAAATGTTCAATGACCTAACGGAGTGGTCAAGGTCAGAGAATTCATCTTCAAAGTCCGTGTCCCACCAACAGCACCACTAGCCTCACACGCTGCTCAATGCACCACGCCCCCATCACCCACCTGCCAACAAACTCTAGCAATCAGGACTCATACACAAGAATATAAGGAAAAGGAACAGGAGTGGGCCGTACGGCCTCTCGAGCTGGTCCACCATTCAATAAGGTAATGGCTGATCTGATCTTGGCCTCAACTCCACTTCCCCACCTGTTCCCCACAACCCGTGACTCCCCGTAGTTCAAGAATCTGTCTATCTCCATCTTAAATATATTCAATGACCCAGCCTCCACAGCTCTCTGGAATAGAGATTTCCGAAGATTCACGATTTTATTTCAGCACTGTGGCCAAGAGGACGCTGTGATGGTCAGTAACAGAGAGACGGTAAGGAATGGGACTAAAGTTGAAAAGGGATTGGAGATGTGGTCACTGGGACCACAGGCGGATGATTCGATCCCGGATATCCCGGCCAGAAAGTGGCTGTCTGGGTTGCCTCCTTCCTTCCACTTCCTCTCCTCCCTTTGCGAGCAGAAGCTGGAAATCTGAAATAAAGACAGTAAATGCTGGAAATACTCAGCAGGTCAGACAGCAGCTTGAGCTGAAACGTTAATTCTGTCTCTCTCCATGGATGCTGCCTGACCTGCTGAGTATTTACAGCATTCTCAGTCTTTCCAGGGACCTTTCTTTACCACCCAAGGCCTTTAACACGTCCAGCAGCACCCCTTGCATTCCCTGCACACTGAGAAAATATTTAACATTTATTGCACCAAGCTACTACTTCCATAAAATATATTGTTTAAAACAGACCAGAGCTTAAATGCCAACATACCTGAAAGATGTGTGCCCCGTTAAGAAGCACCAACAGCATCTGTGCAGGGCTGCTTCACGCCTGCTTTTCTGTGTGTGCTTAGGGCAGGGCTATATGGTGAGCGCCAACGCCCCAATTAACAGTCATGGCTCGAGCCAGGCATTGGTGTCACCATCTGACAATCCACACTGTGAGGCGAGTGCTGCCAACGACAGCGGTACGGCCCTTACCAAAATGGTGGATGACGTGTCCCGGGCCGCAAGCAAGGCGGCTGCGATTATTTGAACAAAACCCTCTTATTGGCTGGTGCTAGACCAGGGAAATTCTCGGCCAAAGAATCATAAGAACATAAGAAATAGGAGCAGGACTAGGCCATTTGGCCCCTCGAGCCTGCTCCGCCATTCAATAAGATCATGGCTGATCTGATAATGGGCTCAGCTCCACTTCCCTGCCTGCTACCCAGAACCCTTTACTGCCTTATCGTTCAAAAATCCATCTACCGCCACCTTCAATATATTCAATGACCCAGCCTCCACAGCTCTCTGGGGCAGAGAATTGCACAGATTTACAACCCTCTGAGAGAAGAAATTCCTCCTCATCTCAGTTCCAAATGACCGACCCCTTATACTTAAACTCTGCCCGCTCGTTCTAGGTTCCCGTATGAGTGGAAACATCCTCACTGCATCCATCTTGTCGAGTCCCCTCAGAATCTTATATGTTTCAATAAGTTCATCTCTCATACTCTTTGGAGTTTACAAGAATATGTGGAGCAGGCGTGGAAGTTGAGCTGAGTGCATGATCAGATCAGCCATGACCTTATTGAATGGCGGAGGGGCCGTATGTCTTACACCTGTTCCTATTTCTTATGTTCTGATTAACCTGCTCAACCTTTCTTTATAAGTCAGCCCCTTCATCTCAGGAATCAACCTTGTGAACCTTCTCTGAACTGCCTCCAGTGCAAATATATCCCTCCTTACATAAGGAGACCAAAACTGTACACAATACTCTCGGTGTGGTCTCACCAATACCCTGTACAGATGTAGCAGGACTTCTCTGCTTTTATACTCCATCCCCCTTGCAATTAAGGCCAACATTCCATTTGCTTCCTGATTACTTGCTGTATCTGCATACTAACTTTTTGTGTTTCATACACAAGGGCCCCCAGGTCCTTCTGTACTACAGCATTTTGTAATCTTTCTCCATTTAAATAATAATTTGCTCTTTGACTTTTTACACTCCATCCGTTCATCCAAGTTATTAATATAGATTGTAAATAGGTGAGGCCCCAACACCGATCCCTGTGAAACCCCACTAATTACTGGTTGCCGACCAGAAAATGACCCATTTATCTTGACTCTCTGTTTTCTGTTAGTTAGCCAATCCTCGAACCATGCTAATGTATTAGCACCAACCCCGTGTTCTCTTATCGTGTGCGGTATTCTTTTATGTGGTACCTTATTGAATCCCTTCTGGAAATCCAAATACACCGCATCCACTTGTTCCCCCATATCCACCCTGCACATTACTTCCTCAAAGAACTCCAGCAAATGTGTCAAACATGATTTCCCTTTCATAAGTCCATGCTGACTCTGCTTGACTGAATTATGCTTTTCCAAATGTCCTATTACTGCTTTCTTAATAATGGACACCAGCATTTTCCCAACGACAGATGTTAGGTTAACTGGTCTATAGTTTATTGTTTTCTATCTCCTTCCTTTTGTAAATAGGGTCGTTATATTTGCGGTTTTCCAATCTGCTGGGACATCTCCAGAATCCAGGGAACTTTGGTAGATTTACATAGAAACATCGGAAATAAGTGCAGGAGTAGGCCATTCGGCCCTTCGAGCCTGCACCACCATTCAATAAGATCATGGCTGATCATTCCCTCAGTACCCCTTTCCTGCTCTCTCTCCATATCCCTTGATCCCCTTAGCAGTAAGGGCCATATCTAACTCCCTCTTGAATATACCTAATGAACTGGCATCAACAAACCTCTGCGGCAGAGAATTCCACAGGTTAACAACTCTCTGAGTGAAGAAGTTTCTCCTCATCGCAGTCCTAAATGGCCTACCCCTTATCCTAAGACTGTGTCCCCTGGTTCTGGACTTCCCCAACATCGGGAACATTCTACCCACATCTAACCTGTCCAGTCTCGTCAGAATTTTATCTGTTTCTATGAGATCCCATCTCATCCTTCTAAACTCCAGTGAATACAGGCCGAGTTGATCCAGTCTCTCCTCATATGTCAGTCCAGCCATCCCGGGAATCAGTCTGATGAACCTTCGCTGCACTCCCTCAATAGCAAGAACGTCCTTCCTCAGATTAGGAGACCAAAACTGAACACAATATTCCAGGTGAGGCCTCACTAAGGCCCTGCACAACTGCAGTAAGGCCTCCCTGCTCCTGTACTCCAATCGCCTAGCAATGAAGGCCAACATACCAAATGCCTTCCTCACCGCCTGCTGTACCTGTATGCCAACTTTCAATGACTGATGAACCATGACACCCAGGTCTCGTTGCACCTCCCCTTTTCCGAATCTGCCACCATTCAGATAATATTCTGTCTTCGCATTTTTACCCCCAAAGTGGATAACCTCACATTTATCCACATTATACTGCATCTGCCATGCATTTGCCCACTCACCTAACCTGTCCAATTCACCCTGCAGCCTCCTAGCATCCCTCTCACAGCTCACACTGCCACCCAGTTTAGTGTCATCTGCAAACTTGGAGATATTACACTCAATTCCTTCATCCAAATCATTGATGTATATTGTAAAGAGCTGGTGTCCCAGCACTGAGCCCTGTGGCACTCCACTAGTCACTGCCTGCCATTCTGAAAAGGACCAATTTATCCCGACTCTCTGCTTCCTGTCTGCCAACCAGTTCTCTATCCGCGTCAGTATATTACCCCCAATACCAAGTGCTTTGATTTTGCACACCAATCTCCTGTGTGGGATCTAGTCAAAAGCCTTTTGAAAGTCCAAATACACCACATCCACTGGTTCTCCCTTGTCTACTCTCCCAGTTACATCCTCAAAAAATTCCAGAAGATTTGTCAAGCATGATTTCCCCTTTATAAATCCATGCTGACTTGGACCAATCCTGTCACTGCTTTCCAATTGCGCTGCTATTTCATCCTTAATAATTGATTCCAACATTTTCCCCACTACTGATGTCAGGCTAACCGGTCCATAATTACCCACTTTCTCTCTCCCTCCCTTTTTAAAAAGTGGTGTTACATTAGCTACCCTCCAGTCCAAAGGAACTGATCCAGAGTCAGTAGACTGTTGGAAAATTATCACAAATGCATCCGCTATTTCTAGGGCCACATCCTTAAGTACTCTGGGATGCAGACTATCAGGCCCCGGGGATTTATCGGCCTTCAATCCCATCAATTTCACTTACACAATTTCCTGCCGAACAAGGATGTCCTTCATTTCCTCCTCCTCACTAGACCCTCTGATGCATTTCAACCAATGCATCCACTATCTCTGCAGCCACTTCATTGAAGAGCGTAGGATGCAGGCCATCAGGTCCAGGGGACTTGTCCACCTTTAGTTCCATTATTTTACCGAGTAACTTTTTCTCTCGTGATAGTGATTGTTTTCTCAGCACAGACTCTTTCACACCCAGAACTTCAATACAAACTGTTCTTCAAACGGGTTCCTGCTTAAGGATTCACGGATTTCGGGGGCAGGAAGGTCAGTGGTGGGGGTGCAGTAGGACATTGGCTGAAAGGTCTGATTCTGTGAGTAGGACTATGTCAAACTGGTGCTTGACTAGTCTGTGGGGCAGCTCTCCCACTTTTGGCACAAGTCCCCAGATGTTGGTGAGGAGGACGTTGCAGGGTCAGCACTGAGCCTGGGTCCGCTGTCCTAGCCGGTCCGAGCTGCTGTTATTCTGCCTTATTGGACAGTTATTATTAGAGACTCAGACCACAGCAGAAATCCCCCGTGCAAAAAATAACTGAAGAGACTGTCAGATCGGAAGAATGAAACTTCACCCACAGAGGAAGTGAAAGAGGGAGGTTGTCACAGCTGTACGTTTGTTAATGACGCGGGAGAAAACTGTGAACCGCGCTCACAGCCTAGAATCTTACAGCACAGAAGGAGGCCATTCGGCCCATCGTGCCTGTGCCGGCTCTTTGAAAGATTTACCCAATTAGTCCCACTCCTCCTCATTTTATGAACATACGAAATAGGAGCAGGAGTAGGCCACACAGCCCCTCGAGCCTGCTCCACCATTTAATACGATCATGGCCAATCCGATCATGGACTCAGGTCAACTTCCCTGCCCGCTCCCCATAACCCCTTATTCCCTTATTGGTTATGAAACTGTCTATCTCTGTCTTAAATATATTCAATGACCCAGCCTCCACAGCTCTCTGAGGCAGCAAATTCCACAGATTTACAACCCTCTGAGAGAAGAAATTCCTCCTCATCTCTGTGTCCTCTACCGTAAAGACTGATACAAAATCATTGTTCAGAGTTTCTGCCATCTCCATGTTCCTCATCACTAATTCCCTGGTTTTGTCCTCTCAGGGACCATCATTTACTTTAGCCACTCTTTTCCTTTTTATATACCGATAGAAACTCTTGCTATCTGTTTTTATATTTTGTGCTCGTTTACTTTCATCGTCTATCTTCCCTTTCTTAATCATTTTTTTAGTCATTCTTTGTTGGCTTTTAAAAGCTTCCCAATCTTCTGTCCTTCCATTAGTTTTGGCCACTTTGTATGCCCTTGTTTTTAATTGGATACCGTTCTTTATTTCTTTAGTTAGCCGCGGATGGCTATCTTTTCTTTTGCACCCTTTCCTCCTCACTAGAATATATTTTTCTTGAGAGTTGTGAAATATCTCCTTCATATGTACGCCACTGTTCATCAGCCGTCCTACACTTTAATCTATTTTCCCAGTCCATTTTAGCCAACTCTGCACTTATACCTTTGTAGTCTCCTTTATTTAAGCTTAGTACGCTGGTTAGAGATCCATCTTTCTCACCCTCCATCTGAATTTGAAATTGAACCATGTTATCATCACTCAGTCCAAGGGGATCCTTTACTGGGAGATTGTTTATTAATCCTGTCTCATTACACAGGACCAGATCTAAGATAGCCTGCCCCCTGGTTGGTTCCATTACAGACTGCTCAAGGAACCCGTCCCTTATGTACTCTATGAACTCTTCCTCAAGACTACCCTGACCAATTTGATTTATCCAATCAATGTGGAGGTTAAAATCACCCATAATTATTGCTGTTCCATTTTTACAAGCCCCCACTATTTCTTGGTTTATACTCCGACCAACAGAGTTGCTACTGTTAGGGGACCTATAGACTATGCCCACCAGTGACTTTTTCCCCTTATTATTCCTTATCTCCTCCCAAACAGTTTCAACATCCTGATCATTTGAGCCAATATAATTTCTCACTATTGCAGTAATTCCATCCTTTGTCAACAGAGCTACCCCACCTACTTTACCTTTCTGTCTGTCCTTTCCGGATTGTCAAGGACTCCTGAGTATTTAGTTCTCAGTCCTGGTCACCTTGCAACCACGTCTCTGTAATGGCTATCAGATCATATTCATTTGTATCTATTTGTGCCATCAACTCAGCTATTTTGTTATTTAGGCAAAGAGCCTTTAAATTTGTTTTTTTACCGTTTTTATCTGCTTGTTTCCTCTCTCCTTCAAACTCACTTTCCTTATTTTTGCTTTCTAATTCCAGCTTTACTCCCCTCCCTACTGAATCTATTCTCCAGTTCCCATCCCCCTGCCAAGCTATTTTAATCCCTCCCCAACAGCACGAGCAAATGCTCCCCTCGAGGATATTGGTCCCGGCTCTGTTGAGGAGCAACCCGGTCGGCTTGTACAGGTCCCACCTCCCCCAGAAGAGGTCCCAATGCCTCAGGAACCTAAAGCATCTCGCCTGCACCATCTCTCCCGTCACGCATTCATCTGCTCTATCCTCCTATTTCTGTATTCACCAGCTCGTGGCACCGGGAGTAATCCGGAGATTAGAGAATACTTAGAGATTAAAGATTCTGAGAGAAGAAATTCCTCCTCATCTCAGTTTTAAATGGGCGGCCACTTATTCTAAAATTAAGGCCCCTAGTTCTAGTCTCCCTTATCAGTGGAAACATCCTCTCTGCATCCACCTTGCATGGCCCCTCATAATCTTACATGTTTTGATAAGATCACCTCTCATTCTTCTGAATTCCAATGAGTCGAGGCCCAACCTACTCAACTTTTCTTCAAAAGACAACTCCCCTCATCTCTGGAATTAACCTAATGAACCTTCTCTGAACTGCCTCCAAAGCAAGTCTATCCTTTCTTAAATATTGAAGCCAAAACTGCACGCAATATTCCAGCTATGGCCTCACCAATATCTTGTATAACTGTAGCTAGACTTCCCTGCTTTTGTACTCCATCCCCATTGCATTAATGGCCAAGATTCCATTGGCCTTCCTGATCACTTGCTGTACCTGCATACTATCCTTTTGTGTTTCATGCACAAGTACCCCCAGGTCCCGCTGTACTACAGCACTTTGCAATTTTTCTCCATTGGAATAATAACTTGCTCTTTGATTTTTTTCTGCCAATGTGCATAACCTCACACTTTCCAACATTATACTCGATCTGCCAAATTTTTGCCCACTCACTTTGCCTGTCTATGTCTTTTTGCAGGTTTTTTGTATCCTCATCACACATTGCTTTTCCTCCCACCTTTGTATTATCAGCAAACCTGGCTTGAAACCCCACATGAAACAGCCTTCCAGTCACAAAAACACCCGTTGATCATTACACTTTGCTTCCTGCCACTGAGCCAATTTTGGATCCAACTTGCCACTTTCCCTTGGATCCCTGGGCTTTTTACTTTTCTGCCATGTGAGACCTCACCAAAAACCTTGCAAAAGTCCATGTGTACGACATCAAAGATGCAAAACTCATCGACTCTCCTTGTTATCTCCGCAATAAATTAAATCAAGTTCGTCAGGCACGACCTTCCCTGAATAAATCCATGCTGACTGTCCTTGATTAATATGTCCCTTTCTATATGACAATTATTGTTTTCAATAATTTTCCCTCCACCAAGGTTCGGCTGACTGGCCTGTAATTACTCGGTCTATCCTTTTCTCACTTTTCAAACAAAGGTACACGTTAGCAGTCCTCCAGTCCTCTGGCACCACACTTGTAGCCAGAGTAGATTGGAAAATGATGGTCAGAGCCTCTGCTATATCCCCACTTGCTTCTCTTAAAAGCCTGGGATACATTTCATCCGGGCCTGGTGATTTTTCTACGATCAAAGATGCTATGCTCCTTAATACTTCTTCTCTCACTATGTTTATCTCATCAAATATTTCACACTTGTCCTCCTTAATTACAATGTCTGCATCATCCCTCTCTTCTGTGAAGACAGATGCAAAATATTCATTAAGAACCATTCCCCCGTCTTCCGCCTCCACACACAGGGTACCTTTTTGGTCTCCAATAGGCCCAAATCTTTCTTTCTTTATCCTCTTGCTCATTATGTATTTATAAAACATCTTTGAGTATTCCTTGATTTTACTTGCCAGTATTTTTTCATGCCCTCTCTTTGCATTTCGAATTTCCTTTTTAATTTCACCCCTGCACTTTCTATGCACCTCTGGGCTTTCTGCAATATTTAGCTCTGGGTATCTGACATAAGCTTCCCTTTTTTGCCATAACCTATCCTGAATGCCCTTTGCCATCCAGGGGGCTCTAGATTTGGGAGTGCCACCCTTTTCCTTTGTGGGAACATACTTGCTCTGAACCCTCACTATCTCCCCCTTGATTGCCTCCCACTGCTCTGACACTGATTTACCTTCAAGTAGCTGTTTCCAGCCCACTTTTGCTAAATCACCTCTCAGCTTAGTAAAATTGGCCTTTCCCCAATTGAGAACCTTTATTCCTGCTCTACCTTTGTCCTTTTCCATAACTACACTAAATCTAACTGAATTATGATCACGAGCACCACAATGCTCTCTCACTGATCTCCCTTCCACCTGCCCAGCTTCATTCCCAAAAACTAAGCCCAGAACCGCGCCTCCCTTGCTGGGCTTGCTACGTACTGGCTGTAAAAGTTCTCCCGAATGCATTTGAAGAATTCTGCACCCTCTATACCTTTGACATGATTCCATCCCAGTTAATGTGAGGGGAGTTGAAATCCCTGACTATTGCTGCCCGATTGTTTTTGCACTTCTCAGCAATTTGCCGACATATTTTCTCTTCTATCTCCCTCTGACTGTTTAGGGGTCTATAGTACACTCCCAGCAGTGTGATCGTCCCTTTTCTGTTCATCAGTTTAAACCATATGGCCTCATTTGATGATCCTTCAAACATATCCTCCCTCTGTCAGAGGTGCCGTCTTTCAGATGAGACGTTAAACCGAAGTCCCATCTGCCCTCTTAAGTGAACATGAAAGATCTCATAATCATTATTGGAAGGGCATGGGGGTTCTTCCCAGTGTCCTGGCCAATATTTATCCCACAACTAACATAGTTAAAGCCGATGATCTGGTCATGATCTCATTGCAGTCTGGGAGCTTCATAGAATCAGAGAAATTTACAGCATGAAAGGAGGCCGTTCGACCCATCGTGTCTGCACTGGCCGGCAAAGATCTATCCAGCCTAATCATACTTTTCAGCTCTTGGTCCGTAGCCCTGTCGGTTACAGCACTTCAAGTGTACATCCAAGTAATTTTTAAAAGTGATGAGAGTTTCTGCCTCTACCACCCTTTCAGTCAGTGACTTCCAGATCCCCACCCCCTCTGGGTGAAGATATTTCCCCTCAAATCCCCTCTAAACCTCCTAGCAATTACTTTAAAATCTATGCCCTGGTTGTTGGCCAATCTGCTGAAGGAAATAGGTCCATCCTATCCACTCTATCTCGGCCCCTCATAATATTATACAACTCAATAAGGTCTCCCCTCAGACTCCTATTCCAAAGAAAACAACCCCAGCCTATCCAATCTTTTTTCAGAGCTAAAATTTTCCAGTCCAGGCAACATCCTCGTAAATCTTCCTGTGTACAATTGGTTGTAAAGCACCTTGGGACATCCTGAGGTTGTGAAAGGCGCTATATAAATTCAAGGCTTTCTTTCATTGAAGTGGGAGGGCCCTGATCCTGACCCTCGGCCATTGTCCACGCACTCTGACCTTCCAGGAGATCACGGGATCATTGGGAGCAGTGACCCTGCCTGACCCTGGTACACTGAGGCTAATTGTAGCCTCACCCTTGACCTCACCCCAGTATGATTTTGAGCATCAGCCGTGGCTCAGTGCGTTGCACTCTCGCCTCTGATTCAGAATGTTGTGGGTTCAAGTCCCATACCAGGCACTTGAGCACAAAAATCTAGGCTGACACTGCAGGGCAGTGCTGAGGGAGTGCAACACTGTTGGAGGTGTCGTCTTTCAGATGAAATTTTAAACTGAGGCCTCGTCTGCCCTCTCAGGTAGATGTAAAAGATCCAATGACCCTATTTTGAAGAAGAGCAGGGGTGTTCTCCCCGGTGCCCTGGTCAATATTTATCCCTCAACCAACATGACAAAAGAACAGATTATCAATCATTATCACATCCCTGTTTGTGGGAGCTTGCTGTGCGCAGATTGACTGCCGTGTTTCCCACATTACAACAGTGACGACACTCCAAAAGTACTTCATTGGCTGAAAAGTGCTTTGAGATGTCCGGTGGTTGTGAAAGGCATAATATAAATGAAAGATTTTTTTTTTTAAAAACCTTAACTTCAAACGCATTTATATTTATATTAAACTTATCAAGCGAGGCAAAGAAGATTAAGAGTTAGTGTTGCTCACCTCTAATGGTTAATCGCCAGCCATGAGTTCATTAACCCAACTCTCCGTTATCAGATGTGAATTATCCCCACACGGAAACACCCACAGTGACACACACACACATACACACACATGAATATACACCTATTAAACATCCTTCTCCTCCCTTTCAGGCCGAGGGAAGACACCACCCACACTGACCCTGCTGCCCCCCTCCCCGGAGGAGCTCACGACCAAGGGCACTGCCACCCTGGTGTGCCTCGCCGATCACTTCTACCCCGATGCGGTGGAGATGGAGTGGAAGAAGGACGGGGCGACCATTTCGGCCGGGGTCCAGACCAGCGACTACCTGCGAGCTTCGGACAACACCTACAGTGTCAGCAGCCTGCTGACCCTCTCTGGCTCCGACTGGGAGTCCAACGCCAGCTTCTCCTGCAGCCTCACCCACGAGAGCCTCTCCTCTCCCCTCAGCAAGGGAGTCAGGAGAGCAGAATGTGCGTAGTGTGTCAGGGACAGTCCGCGGGGGAGACGCAACTTTAAATAGAACAGGGGGTGAGCCGGGAGGGCAAAGGTCATTGTCAGCACTGCATTTCTACTCTCTTCCTTCTCGGGACTGGGTCAGGGAAAGCATCTGAGTGTCAGGGGGTAAGGCACATTATTGGGGCAGTGTCGAGGGAGCTTTACTCTGTATCTAACCCGTGCTGTACCTGCCCTGGGAGGGTTTGATGGGACAGTGTTGACTCGTGCTGCCAAGTAAAACCTCTCGAAAATGCTGAAGACTGTCAGCAGAGTAAAATTAATGTTAAACTACGAAGTGCTGCTTCAGTGAGCAGACCCCCTCCCTGCTCACCCTGCTGTTACAATTCAAGGTTTAGTCCCCGTTTAAAGGGACAGGAAAATCCCCACAACTGTTTTAATAAAGCTGCATTCTCCCTGTGAATGTCTCCAGCTCGCTCTCGCTGGGCTGTTTATTCAAGTCTTGTTTCTGTAAATGTGAATCTGTAAAAGGCAATAAACGTGAATAATATTCAGTCTGTGTCTGGCGAGTGCTTTGGAAATGTCCCACCTCCCCCTCAGCTGGATTGGCTGCATTTCAGTAAGTGTCTGTCCTGATTGGCTGAGTGGGCTGTCAATCAATGGCATGTCGGCAGGAGATTTGATTCAAAGCCAATTATCAATCATTTTAAAACGATCAATTTGACCTCGAACCCCTGGAGTGCACAAGATGAAACACAGAGACACTAAAAGCTGCTGGGATTAAACCATCCCAGTCTCATCATATCATCGGCAGTCCCTCGGAATCGAGGAAGACTTGCTTCCATCCTGAAGTGAGTTCATTTGTGGCTGAACAGTCCAATACGAGAACCACGGACTCTGTCACAGGTGAGACAGACAGTCATTGAGGGAAGGGGTGGGTGGGGACAGATTCGCCGCACGCTCTTTCCGCTGCCTGCGCTTGGTTTCTGCATGCTCTTGGCGACGAGACTCGAGGTGCTCAGCGCCCTGGCGGATGCACTTCCTCCACTTAGGGTGGTCTTGGGCCAGGGACTCCCAGGTGTCAGTGGGGATTTGCACTTTATCAGAGGCTTTGAGGGTGTCCTTGTAGCGTTTCCGCTGCCCACCTTTGGCTCGTTTGCCATGAAGGAGCTCCAAGTAGAGCACTTGCTTTGGGAGTCTCGTGTCTAGCATGCGGACTATGTGGCCTGCCCAGCGGAGCTATCGAGTGTGGGCAGTGCTTCAATGCTGGGGATGTTAGCCTGACTGAGGACGCTGATGTTGGTGTGCCTGTCCTCCCAGGGGATTTGTAGGATCTAGCAGAGACATCGTTGGTGATATTTGTCCAGCAACTTGAGGTGTCTGCTGTACATGGTCCATGTCTCTGAGCCATATTGGAGGGCAGGTATTACTACAGCCCTGTAGACCATGAGCTTGGTGGCAGTTTGGAGGGCCTGGTCTTCAAACACTCTTTTCCTCAGGCGACCGAAGGCTGCACTGGCGCATGGAGGCAGTGTTGGATTTCGTCGTCGATGCCTGCTCTTGTTGATTGGTGGCTCCCGAGATATGGGAAGTGGTCCACGGTGTCCAGGGTAGCGCCATGGATCTTGATGACTGGGGGCAGTGCTGTGTGATGAGGGCAGGCTGGTGGAGGACCTTTGTCTTACAGATGTTTAGCGTAAGGCCCATGCTTTCGTACGCCTCAGTAAATACGTCGACTATGTCCTGGAGTGCGGCCTCTGTATGTGCGCAGATGCAGACATCGTCCACATACTGTAGCTCGACGACAGAGGTTGGAGTGGCCTTGGATCTGGCCTGGAGACTGCGCAGGTTGAACAGGTTCCCACTGGTTCTGTAGTTTAGTTCCACTCCAGCGGGGAGCTTGTTGGCTCTCACTCTGCACACTGGGGTTGTTGGGGTTGCCCCCGATGGTGGGATCGCACTGTGCACTGTGTGCTGACTGCTGGGGGCAATCTGGGGGCAGGAGGCCACAGTCACAATGTTGCATTCTCTCTCCTTAACGGGTGGCTCATGGCAGCAGCACAAAACTGTACCAAGTGAGGCCTCAGCTTCGGGAGAGGAGCAGTCAGTGTATCACCGTGTACATGTCGCTGAGTGTTAGTGTGACTTACCCAGCACCGCCTGTAGGTGTGTGTGTGTGTGACTGTTACCCAGCACTGTCTGTAGGTGTGTGTATGTGTGTGCAAGACTGTTACCCAGGAGAGGGGAGACCGGGCCGGGGGAGGGTGGGCTTTATCGGGGGCTGACTGTGCGTGGAACAGGGGGGACCGGCGTGATCGGGGGTTGGGGGGGATCATGGGGGTCACGGGGAGGTCAGGGGCTCTGGGGGGGACTGGGTGCTGGGTATCGAGGGGGGGGATCCTGTTGGGACTGTGGGGTCGGGGAGGGGTCTCGGGGACCAGGGGACCAGCCAGTCACCACTCTGCACACACTTTGCTCCCTCTGTGTCTCAGTCCAGTGTTGCAGTGGACAGTTCAGGATCTGAGGCTCAGGCTGGTTCTCCGGCACCATCAGCACCCTGTTGGGTAAGGGTATTACGGATTAAGAACATAAGAAATAGGAGCAGGAGTCCATTTGGCCCCTCGAGCCTGCTCCACCTTTCAATGAGATCTTGGCTGATCTGATCGTGGACTCAGCTCCACTTCCCTGCCTGCTCACCATAACCCTTTATCCACTAATTGTTCAAAAATCTGTCTATCTCTGCCTTAAATATATTCAATGACCTAGCCTCCACAGCTCTCTGCGGCATGAGAATTCCACAGATTTACAACCCTCTGAGAGAAGAAATTCCTCCTCATCTCAGTACTAAATAGGCGACCCCTTATTCTGAAACTATGCCCTCTAGTTTTAGTTTCCTCTATGAGTGGAAATATCCTCTTTGCATCCACCTTGTCAAGCCCTCTCATTATTTTATATGTTTCGAGAAGATCAACTCTCATTTTTCTGAACTCCAATGAGTATAGGCCCAACCTATTCAACAAGTCTTCATAAGTCAACCCCCTCAGCTCCGGAATCAACCTAGTGGGCCTCCTCTGAACTGCCTTCAATGAAAGGATATGCTTTCTTAAATTTGGAGAACAAAACTGCACACAGTACTCCAGGTCTCCAAATACCCTGTACAATTGTAGCAGGACTTCCCTGATTTTATACTCCACCCGCCTTGCAATAACGGCCAACATTCCATTTGCTTTCCTGATTACCTGCTACATTCTAAATGTTTGTGTTTCATGCACAGGACCCCCAAATCCCTCTGTACTGCAGCAGTTTGAAATTATTCTCCATTTAAAAAATAATTTGCTTTTCTATTCTTTCTGTCAAAGTGGATAACCTCACATCTACCTGACCTGCTGCCTTCAGGTATCTGTGGATATGTCCCTTTGTTCTTCTACACTACTCTGTATCCTACAATTTAATGTGTATTCCCTTGCCTTGGTAGCCCTCCCCAAATGCATTACCTCACACTTCTCTGGATTAAATTCTATTTGCCACTGTTCTGCCCACCTGACCATTTCATTGATATCTTCCTGCAGTCTGCAGCTTTCTTCTTCATTATCAGCCACACGGCCGATTTTAGTATCATCTGCAAACTTCTTTATCATGCCCCCTACATTCAAGTCTAAATCATTGATATATACCACAAAAAGCAATGACCTTGTACTGAGCCCTGCGGAACCCCACTGGAAACAGCCTTCCAGTCATTAAATCACCAACCATTACACTTTGCTTCCAGCCTCTGAGCCAATTTTGGATCCAACTTGCCACTTTGCCCTGGATCCCAAGGGGTTTCACTTTCATGACCAGTCTGCCATATAGGACCTTACCAAAAGTCTTGCAAAAATCTATCTACACTACATCATACGCACTGCCCTCATCAACCCTCCTTATTACTTCCTTGATGAATTCAATTCAGTTAGTCAGACACGACCTTCCCTTTACAAATCCATGCTGACTGTCCTGGATTAATCCATGTCTTTCTAAATGAAGATTTATCCTGTCTCTCAGAATTTTTTCCAATAACTTTCCCACCATGAGGTTAGGCTGACTGGCCTGCAATTACTCGGTCTATCCCTTTCTCCCTTTTTAAACAAAGGTACAACATTAGCAGTCCTCCAGACCTCTGGCACCAAACGTGTAGTCAGAGAGGATTGGATAATGTTGGTCAGAGCCTGTGCTATTTTCTCTTTTGCTTCACTTAACAGCTTGGGATACATTTTATCAGGGCCAGGGGATTTATCCACTTTCAAAGCTGCTGAGCCCCTTAATACTTCCTCTCTCACGATGTTTATTTCATCTAATATTTCACACTCCTCCTCCCTGATTGCAATGTCTGCATTGCCTCTCTCTTTTGTGAGAACAGACAGAAAGTATTCATTCAGAAACATACCCACGTCTTACGCCTCCACACACAGATTACCTTTATGGTATCGAATAGGCTCTACACTTTCTTTAATTATCCTCCTGCTCTGAATGTATTTATAAAACATCTTTGGGTTTTCCTTGATTTTACTTGCCAAAATGTTTTCATGCTCTCTCTTTGCTTTCCTAATTTCCTTTTCAATTGCACCCTGCACTTTCTATACTCCTCTAAAGTTCCTGCAGTATTGAGCCCTCGGTATCTGTCATAAGCCTCCCTTTTTTACTTTATCCTACACTGTATATCCCTTGACATCCAGGGACCCGAGGATTTTTAGTCCCACCATTTTTCTTTAAGGGAACAGACTTACTCTGAAACCACAGTATTTCTTCCTTGAATGCCTCTCATTGCTCTGACACTGATTTACCATCAAGTAGCTGTTTCCAGTCCGCTTTGGCCAAATCTCATCTCAGCTCAGCAAAATTGGCTTTTCCCCAATTGAGAACTTTTATTCCTGGTCTATCTTTGTCCTTTTCCATAACTGCACTAAATCTAACTGAATTATGATCACTGGCGCCAAAATGCTCTCCCACTGATACCCCTTCCACCTGCCCCTCTTCATTCCCCAAAACCAAGTCCAGATCCGTCCCCTCCCTTGTTTGGACTTGTTACATACTCACTGATAAAATTCTTCTGAATGCATTTAAGAACGATCCAGTCCAGAGGGTTCCCACGCAGAAGATGCAGTCATGTGTGGCTGCTCAGCCAATCAGGTTGGTAGTTCACAGGTTCCCATTAATAGCACTGAGACTCGCGTATCTACCAGTTCTCAGTGCTATCAATGGTGACAAAACCAAACACACAAAATAATAAAAACTAAAAAACAGACCACAGATATTTAAAATTATTTGAAATTAAAGTTATTGTGTCTTATAGAAATAAAATATGTTCCCGATTGCTAAAAAAGTTTTTTTAATTATGGTAATAAACTTACTGTAGTGGGGAGGTTTTTGAACAATAAACTATATGTCTATAATTTTATTTTACAATTGTTTCTGTATGTTTTAAAGCACTTACGCCTGTAAAAGTAGGCTATGATTTTTGAGGACATTTGCTGGGCAAGATATGGATAAATAGTCCCATCTTGCCCATACAAATGTCCTCGCTCATGATCTGGCTACGATCTCTCCAGCTCCAGCTTGACAGATCGGAAAAGCAGGTTTTCAGTGCATGTGCATTGCACGCTGAAAACCGGCTTTTCTGATGCCTTCCCGGGTCCGTAGAAACTACGTACGGGCCCGGACACGTCAGAATTTCCATCCCAATATCGTTCTCTCAATTGTCTATCTGTGCTCTCAGCTCATCTGCAATATTCACTATACTCCTTGCATTGAAGTATATACCATTGAGCAATGCCAACCATCTTTGCTGTCTATTTTCTGGGCTTTGTTTCCTCTGTCTTCCAAATTTACTTACTACTTTTCTGCTTTCCAATTCCAGATTTGCTTCTCTCCCCACTGAATCTATTCTCCGGTTCCCATCACCCTGCCAAGCTAGTTTAAACCCTCCCCAACAGCACTAGCAAACCCCCCCACGAGGATATTGGTCCCGGCTCTGTTGACGTGTAACCCGTCCGACTTGGACAGGTCCCACCTCCCCGAGAAATGGTCCCAATGCCTCAGGAAACTAAAGCCCTCCATCCTGCACCATCTCTCCAGCCACACATTCATCTGCTCTATCCTCCTATTTCGGTACTCACTAGCACGTGGCACCGGGAGTAATCCGGAGATTACTACCATTGCTGTGTTGCTTTTTAATCTAGCTCCCTAAACTCTGCCTGTAGGACCACATACTTCTTTCTACCAATGTCATTGGTATCGATATGGACCACAATCTCTGGCTGTTCACCCTCCCCCCTCAGAATGTACTGCAGCCAATCAGTGCCATCCTTGACTTTGGCACCAGGCAGGCAACATACCATCCTGGAGTCACGTCTGCGGCCACAGAAATGCCTGTCTGTTCCCCTAACTATCGAATCCCCTACCACTATTGCTCTTCCACTCTTCTTCCTCCCCGCTGTGCAGCTGAGCCACCCGTGGTGCCGTGGACTTGGCTCTGGCTGCACTTCCTAGAGGCACCATCGCCCCCACCAGTACTCAGAACACAATACTGGTTGGAGAGTGAGATGGACTCAGGGGACTCCTGCACTACCTGCCTGGACCTCCTCTTCTGTCTGGTGGTCACCCATTCCCTCTCATGCCTGCACACTCTTAAGCTGAGTGGTGGCCACCTCTAGAAACGTGCTATCCACGAAGTTCTCAGCCTCGCGGATGCACCGCAGTGACTCCAGCCGCCGCTCAATCTTCGAAACGCGGAGCTCGAGTTGCTGTAACTGGTGACACTTCCTGCACATGTGGTCGTCCAGGCCACGAGAAGCGTCCAGGACTTCCCACATGGCACAGGATGTGCATTCCACGGGACAGAACTGCCCTGCCATGCCTCTATTTAATAGACTGAGAACTAACTTAGCAGAAATAATATTAAAACTAAAAAAAAGCAAATAATGGCCTAGCCTACATCATCCTGGCCATAATTTCTGGATTTGTTCACCCCACTGAGGGCGAACACCGTCGATGGGCCATTAATGAGCCTTAAGTTTCCAGCTCAGTCAGCTGTGGCTCAATGAGCAGCACACTCACCTCTGAGTCCGAAGGTCCACTCCAGAATAGGAGGATAGAGCAGATGAATGCGTGGCTGGAGAGATGGTCCACTCCAGAGACTCTCAGAAATCCACACTGACAGTCCCAGTGCAGAACAGAGGTAGTGACGCACTGTCGGAGGGGCCGTCTTTCAGGCGAGAGGTTAAACCAAGGCCCCATCTGCTCTCTCAGGTTGGCGTTAACGATCCCATGCCAATGTTTTGAAGAAGAGCAGGGGAGTTCTCCCCAGTGTCCTGGTCAATATTTATCCCTCAATCAACATCACAAAAACAGACTGAGGATGAAATTCCCCCGCTGTGTGCCTGCCATTAGTGCCTCCGGAGGGCGCTTACGGGCTGTGACTGTGTTTTCCCCGAGGGTATGGAGTGGGGGCGGGGGGGAGACACGAAACGGAGAGTGCCCCGTGAGCCGTGTCCGCACCAGGCCTGTGGGTCACGAACCGGGCCGCATTTCACTCACGGGGTGAAAGTTACAGGCAGTGCGCGCCTCTGCGCCCCGACATTTGTTTTGGACAACTAACCGGTCAGGCCTTTCTATGCCGATTTGACGGGGTCAGTGCCGCAATGGTGCAGCCTGACACTGGCCCCTGAGCCCGCCCCCAGGGGAAATGCTGTACACCACATTGCACTCCACTTCCTGTCAGGGGCTGTGACCCCAATTTTGTTTCCGGGGCGGTAGTTCGGCATGGAAAAGTTATAATTTGGGCCCAAAGTAACTTGTGGGAGCTTGCTGTGCACACACTGTCTGTCGTGTCTCCTCCATTACCACAGCGACTACACTTCAAAAGTACTTCATTGGCTGTAAAGCTCTTTGGGACGTCCTGAGGTAGTGAAAGGCGCTATATAAATGCAAGTCTTTCTTTCCAATTCAGCTCTACATCTTTGAAACACAAACCCGCGGACAGTGACGGACAGGTAAAAACCCTGTGGTCAATCCAGCCCGTCCCACACATTTGTGATACCTTGTGTATCACAGTATAGACTCTCCACCCCACCCAAAACTACCTGATCTCCTGGGAGAGGCAAAAAACCAGGGAAAAAACCCATTGGGGGAAATAAATCTGGGAAACTCCTCTCCGACCCCCGCCCCCGCCACCAGGCGATGGAAACTAGTCCAGGAGGTGACTGTGGCCCTGAATTCCCTGCAGTAACGACCTTCTGTAAGTGGTGATCTCCGCACCGGCCACAAACAGGTCCTGCTCTCGCTTAGGTACAGCTCATGGATTTAAAATTACAAGCTTTCCCCAGAGTGTCAAGTGCTGCAAATACTGTGTTACATTATCAGGGTTATATTCTCGCTGTCTGTCATTGTCACAACACTCGCTATATAAATGCAAGTTGTTGTTGTGTTCAGGGGCCGCTGTATCTGGCTCAGGCTTCTTATCCATTCCCCCCTTCCCTTCCCCCTCCATTGGGGCCGTGCCTTCAGCTGCCTGGGTCCTAACTCCCTGCTCCCTAAACCTCTCTGACACTCCACCCCTCTCCTCTTTTAAGACCTCCCTTCAAACCCAATCTGTGACTGAGCGTTTTGATCACCCTCCCAGCCCCTCCCGCTTTGGCTCAGCACCACTTTGACCAGATTACGCCTCTATCAGCTGCCTTGGGATGTTGTTCTAATGTTCCAGTTGCTATAGCAATGCAGGTTGTTGCTGCTGTACCTGGCGGCAGAGCGGCTCTGTGTGGTTATACCCTGTGTACAGAGCTCTGCGGTGAGGCCTTCCACAGTGGAATGGCCTGCCGATGCTCGCTGCAGTGCGGAGTGGCTGCTGACCCACCAATCGGTCTGAGACACCGTCTCACGAGCGGACGAGTAGATACACGCTGAGATCCACCATCAAATGACACGTGGGGAACTGGAAATGATTCTGCAAACCTGACTGGAGGTTTGGTACAAACGGGTTTTACAAACCAATCAATTGAGTGACACACAAATTGTCAAAAAATGTGGTCTTTTCAGAACCAACATCGCCCCCTTTTGGTATGAAGGCAGCACTGACAATTTCCCTCACAATTTGACTGAACTGCAATTTTCAATGTCTCCTTACGTGGCTCGCTGTCAATCTTTATTCTATAACGCTCCTGTGAAGCGCTCGGGGAGTTTTACTGTGTTAAAGGTGCTGTATAAAAGTTGCTGTTGTTGTTTGTTCTAAGTTAGCTGTTCCAACTGAGGTCGGGATATGACTCACAGTCAGACTGTGCGGCATCCAGTGATGCAATGTTGTATCGTGGGTTCAAGCCACACTCCAGGGACCTGAGTGTAAAATAAAGACATACATTACTGTGCAGTCCTGAGGGAGTGCTGCACTGTCAGAGGGGCAGTACTGAGGGAGTGCTGCACTGTCAGAGGGGCAGTACTGAGGGAGTGCTGCACTGTCAGGGGGGCAGTACTGAGGGAGTGCCGCACTGTTGGAGCGTCAGTACTGAGGGAGTGCCGCAATGTTGGTGGGGCAGTACTGAGGGAGTGCCGCACTTTCGGAGCGTCAGTACTGAGGGAGTGCCGCAATGTTGGTGGGGCAATACTGAGGGAGTGCCACACTGTCAGAGTGACAGTACTGAGGGAGTGCCGCACTGTCAGATTGGCAGTACTGAGGGGCTGCCGCACTGCCGGAGGGGCAGTTTTGAGGGAGTACCGCACTATCGGAGAGGCAGTACTGAGGGGGTGCCTGTAGGTGGTTTTCTCGGGCGTAACACAAATGCACCTCCTACTACAAGTTCTGGACGATAGGATTATATGGACAGATCAGACTCGGACACATTTTTTTCAGGCTCAACTGTATTATGTTTAATAAGATTAACAACACTCATAAACAGTGCAAAACAGTACAACCCTGGCTTGTCCAATAAGCCCTGCCGTGCTAAGTTACCACGGCTTAATAAAAGAACCCTCCCGTGAAATAAACTAACACAGGACCCCCCCAGCACTAAACCCCTTGGGTTTGGTTGGGACTTACAATCACCCCCTCACACAGCTAAGTGGTCTTGCAGATGTGTAGGCGCAGGCAATATGCTCACACTGATTGCCCGATGTCTTGCTTGCAGCTTCTTCCTGAACGTCTCACTCCTGGGTTTTTTCTGAGCTTTTTCCTGGGCTTTTACCTGAGCTTTTTCCGTAGCGTTCTTCCTCCTGAGCTGGAGCTTTTTGCAAAGCGGCTCCTTATATCCCCAAAACCCATCACCATTCCTCCCGCCAATAATGACCGATGGATTGACTCCGGTGATCTGTTTGGACCCCCCACCTCCCCGTGTCCTGGAGCAGCTCGTAGCCTTTGAAATCTTTGTGAAAAATTGTGTTTTGTTTTCCCGCTCCCAGGCCTTGCATCTGGAGAGACAATGGGTGCTGATTACTGGATGTCTGTCGTTTCCTGAGTTGATGGCCCCCATTAGCAGGTAATGGGTTTCGATCACAAACTGATCTTGCTTAACCGGCTTATCTTCTGGAAGACAATGGCCCGGCCATTTCCTGTCCTGCACCAGTTTGGGTTGGGACTGAGTGGTGACTGTGCTTTAATAATGCGAAGGCACAGTGTCTCTGAGTTACCTCTCGGGGTATTGTTCCCAGGAATCACTTTAGATGGTGATGACATCAATGGGCCTGGGTTCCCTGCCACCCAGCCTGTCAGTGTGAAATGTCCGGTTGTATATGAATGCACCTCAGTGCCACCCCCACAAGCTCGCCAAACAGGACAGTTCTTTCTTGGGGATTTGGATTTAAGGATTTAAAGTATTGTTGATAGAAATGGCCAGAAAGCTGGAGCTACAATTCTTCACCTCTCCACTCACCCCCCCGCCCCCCAGGACAATAACGTATGTTCTTCAACGCTCCCCTCCCTCTCTCTCCTCTTCACCACCCCCACCCCTGTGGACAATAATGGTATGTTCCGCATCTCTCCCTCTCCTCTCGCCCCCCCGCCCCCTCCCCCGGGGACAATAATGGTATGTTCCTCACCTCTCCCCATTCGCTCCCTCCCCCAGGGAAAATAATGGTATGTACTCACCTCTTCTCCCCCCACGATGAAAACAATTGTATGTTCCTCACCTCTCCTTCTCCTCTCGCCCCCGGGGAAAATAGTGGTATGTTCCTCACCTTTCCCTCTCCTCTTGCCCCCCTCGGGGACAATAATGGTATGTTCCTGTTGGTTCCCCTGGATCATTCTCAGTTACTGAGGAAGTCCATGTAGCCCCTGTTGGGTTCCCCTGGATCATTCTCAGTTCCTGAGGAAGTCCATGTAGCCCCTGTTGGGTTCCCCTGGATCATTCTCAGTTCCTGAGGAAGTCCATGTAGCCCCTGTTGGGTTCCCCTGGATCATTCTCAGTTCCTGAGGAAGTCCATGTAGTCCCTGTGGGGTTCCCCTGGATCATTCTCAGTTACTGAGGAAGTCCATGTAGCCCCTGTTGGGTTCCCCTGGATCATTCTCAGTTACTGAGGAAGTCCATGTAGCCCCTGTGGGGTTCCCCTGGATCATTCCCAGTTACTGAGGAAGCCTCGGCAGATCCAATACGTGGGAATACCGAGTGCAGTGTTGAACAACAGGACCTGGTGACCTGCTCACTGTTTCCATCCAGGTGCAGCAACACCATGACCCTCCGATTCCCCCCATGGCCAAGTTCCCCAGCACACTGAGCGCTTCAGCCCACACTTTATCACACGGCATCGCAGAGCGGTTGGATCCTTGCGTGGGTTTTGTCTACAAACAGTTGGATGGTGTCTGCTCTCAACTGGATTATGTTCTTACAGAGGCTCGACAGCGCCTCCTTCTGGTTCTGTTTTTCCCAACAACAACTTGTATTTATATAGCGCCTTTAACGTAGTGAAACATCCCATGGTGCTTCACAGGAGTATTATGCGATATAAATTTGAAACTGAGCCGCATAAGTAGAAATTAGCGCAGGGAGATAGAGTTTAAGGAGCATCTTGAAGGAGGAAAGAGAGGTAGAGAGGTGGAGAGGTTTAGGGAGGGAGTTCCAGAGCTTGGGACCCAGGCAACAGAAGGCATGGCCACCAATGGTTAAGCGATTATAATCAGGGGGGCACAATTAGAGGAGCTCAGACATCTCGAGGGGGTTGTGGGGCTGGAGGAGATTACAGAGATAGGGAGGGGCGAGGTCATGGAGCGATTCAAAAATAAGGATGTGAAATTTGAAATTGAGGCATTACTTAACCAGGAGCCAATGTAGGTCAGTGAGCACAGGGGTGATGGGTGAGCGGGACTTGGTGCAAGTTAGGACACGGGCAGCAGGGTTTTGGATCACCGCTAGTTTACGTAGAATAGAATCTGGGAGACCAGCCAGGAGAGCTTTGGAATAGTCGAGTCTAGAGGTAACAAAGGCATGGATGAGGGTTTCAACAGCGGATGAGCTGAGGCAGGGGTGGTGACGGGCGATGTTACGGAGATGGAAATAGATGGTCTTAGTTATGCTGCGGATGTGTGGTCGAAAGCTCAGACTAATCAATGTGCCCGTCACTTTATGAGAACAGTAATGGGCTCCAATTGTAAAGTTGCCCAGGCCCGTGACACACAGCAACTGGACAAGTGTAGAGCAAACACCCCAACAATCTGCTCACCAGCGTGTCTGTGAGCTGCAGCTGTGAAACCCGTGGAGATTTGAACAACTCTCCGCAGGAGGAAGCCACGGTGATTGGCTGACAGTCTGGGACGGTAAGGATCGGAGCTGCCTGCCCTTCCACAATGCCAGGCAGGCTGAGGCCAGCGTATTTCACCATTGCTCTGGCCGGCAGGACAGCCTCCTTGCCGGACTTGCCCAGGTCCATCATCTGATCCCATCCCCCACTTTTCACCGTGTCCTTACTGACTGTTTTATTATTGGTCGGAGCCAGTGGGTCCTTTAGTGCCCCCACACAGTCCATGCCCATCTCTGCTTCTCCATGTTTCACACCCAGCTGAGCAATCTCTCTGCTTGGATTTGCCGTGGGGAGCAGTACCATTGAGCAGAGAAACATTAACACAGGGGTTGAGATGAATGAGCAGGGGGCAGAATAACAGCGGGAATAATGTAGTCACCACCACTGCCAACTCGGGCTTAGTGTTCAGACGGCAGCCAGGGATCGAAGGTTTAAATAGATTGAAGCTCTCTCCTCATTGCTCTCTCTGGCACAAATGCACAGTCTGTAGCACTTTGCTGTGATTGGTCCACCCCTGCGGTTTCTGTGTTGCCATGGTTTCCATTGTGAGGCCAGGGGACATGAGCCCTCAGTGGTGATGTGTCCCGCGGGGGGTCATGTGCCCATATAAGTCCTGCCTGCTGTGTGTGTCAGTTTAAGGTGGGTGTTGGAGGTGGGAGAGGGGCGGTGTTGGGGGATGGAGAGGAGTTGTGTTGGGGGCGGGAGTTGGGGGCGGTGTTGGGGTTGGGCGAGGGGCGGTTTTGGGGGTGGGAGAGGTGAGGTGTTGTGTGTAAGGTTACCAACCTTCAGAAAAGCACAGAAGGAGACCATGAAGTAAAAATTGCTTAATACAAGCTTTTGGAATTTAATACCAGCTTTTGGAATGAAGCTGGACAATTAATGACATTCTGTGGTCAGGGACCAAAACTGACTCCATGCATAACAAGAATGGAGTTGTTACGTGAGGCCCTGAACTTGATTGACCAGGGTGGGGAACACAAGCTCACTGGAGACACCAAGGGCTAAAACCTCCACTTTTGAGCTTAGCACCCAAAAATCGGCGTGATTTCCGGCGTGTGTGGTAAAAAAGGATTTTCAGATCGCCGGCTTCTCGCCCATTCTCAAAACATTTAGTTTACATCTTTGAAAATGGCCGTTATCGCGAACGAGTTCAAATGGGCAGCAGCGTAAAATTTTTCTGACCTTCTGTTGTAAAGTGTGGTCGTCCTTAGCAACAGCATGGGAATGGTCCATTCCCTCGATTCTGGAGGTCAAGGGTAACCATGACATACGCAGAAGAGGAGACAGAGAGAGAGGGAGCTCAGAGGCACTGAAAGCGTGTGTGGCTGTGGTGTGTGCTTGTCTGGCTGTTGTGGGAGGCACGAGGGAGATTCACCAGCAGCAAAAAGCGCACTAAGCACCAAGAACATAGTTGGCATCGAGTTTTAGTCCCACAAATAACATATAAAATGTAAGGGATGGAGGAGGCCCTGGAGCTGGTAGCCAGGAACACTGGTGGCAGAGGGCTCCCAGTGATCCCGGAGCGCCGCACTACACCCCAAGGTGAAGCAACCCCATTGCCAACCACACATGAGAGCCAGGAGCAACATCTCGCTTCTGGCTCGAAGCACGTTCCCACCTTGGGACCATCTTCTCCCATATCCGTCCAAGCAGTGCTTTGTCCATCACCACCCACCTCCCAATGAAGCATCGCCTGAGAACCTCCGCGGTCAGGCGGCTTGGAGTCAGAGGGGGAAGGGGAAGGGGTAGAGTTGGGGAGGAGAAGCGGGGTGGGTGGGGGGAAGGGTTGGTTTGTACAGAAATACTGATGATTTCAGACTAATGTTTGGTTTAAATGTTTTTTATTGAACCAAACCTTGCAGCACATTGGCTCAGATAGCTGTACCGTTACACGCTGGTGATTTGTTAACATCAAAGGATATAATCACACTCAACTTCAATCAAAGTAAACTTTAACAGTCACCAAGGTGATGCCCATGATTAATTTATGACCTGCACACCCAGCAGTGTGTCAGCTGTGGAAATAACACCAACGTTCTTTCAGGCAAAGCGATCATTGATGAGCTCCTGGCGTAAGGCGCTTGCAGCTATCATGCCACCATGGGCCCTTTCATGTGATCTACAGAAGGGTGGGGGCGTGGCTTCAGCGTCAGCCTGATTGTCTGACCCGATGTCGGCGTCCGCCTCCTCGTCCTCCTCTTCCTCTCTCTGGTGAGGTGGACTGTCAAGCTCATCAGACAATTCTTGTCCCCTCCTGATAGCCAAGTTGTGCAGCATGGAGCACATCACCACGAATTGAGCTACCTGCTCAGGGTGGTATTGGAGCTCACCACCTGAGTGGTCCAGGCATTGCTTCTCGGCCTTTTGTCTAAGATCATGCGTAACTGACCTGACAGGGGAGTAACCATGACCACAACGTGGTTCTCCCTGGATCAGGAAGGTGGTTCTCCTATGCTTTTTGGAAATAGGAGGTGGGTGGGGTGGCTTGACCCATCCACCTCCATGGCACGAACCTGGTATTGCAGTACTTCCAGGAACGGTGCAGTGGCTCTAGGCCTTTTGGCTAAGAGCATTGGCGCAGAGTGATCCTTGATGTGTGCAAGGTGACATCTGGCGTTTGTGATTTGACAAAGAATTGGAAAGATTGGCAACGAATAAATTTTAAAAAATAAATTAAAAAATCTATAGCGCTGCTTCAGCACGCCAATGGTTTTCTCCACAATATTGCGAGTTGCTCTGTGGCTCTCGTTGTATCACCTCTTGGCCTCAGTGTGGGTGTCACACAGGGGATCATCAGCCAGGTGGCAAGGCCATATCCTTTGGCCCCAAGTTTCCAGCATTGACCTTGTGGCTCAATGTTAAACAAGTCAGATACAATGCTCTCACGCAGGATGTGTGCAGCATGGATGCTGCCCGGAAATTGAGCATTCACTGCCAGTATAATTTGCTGGTGGTCGACAACCAGCTGGACATTCAGGGAGTGGAATCCCTTGCGGCATCCTGAAAAGGTGCCCACATCGCGATGTGCGTACAGTCTATTGCTCCCTGCATCTTGGAGAAGTTTGCAATTCTGGAGAAACCTCGAACCCTCTCACTCTGTGCCTCCCTGGTCATAGGGAAGCTGATCAAGTCTCTCCTGCGTGCGTACAGGGCTTCAGTGACCTGTCTAATGCAGCGATGTGTGGCATGCTGAGAAAGTCTGCAAATGTCGCCAGCTGTGGCCTGAAAAGAACCCGAAGCATAGAACGATAGTGGCGTGGTGACTTCGACCTCGACGGACAGTGCAGTTCTGATGGTGCTGGTAGGCTGTAGGCCTGCCCTTATCAGCTGGCATACCTCAGTGATAACCTCTTTGTGGAAGCGCAGTCTCCGAAGGCAGGTGGTGTCGGGCAAGTCGAGGTAAGAATGCTTCTCCTTGTACTTGCGGGGGGTGTAACGTCTGGTGCTCCTCATCTGTCTGTTATTTCGTACATTGGGCACATAATGCAATGTCGCGTTCCTTCAGCGATGTTGAGTCTGCTGCATATATTTGGTCACCAAGAGAGGGTGAGAAAGGACAGGCCCCATTGCAGTAGCTCTCTGTCTGTCACCGATTGCACACAAGCAAAGAATGTCCCGACGAGCACACCTCTTCAATTCCAATCGGTCACAGTGTGGTCAAGATGTTTTCAGAGATGTTCACATCAACTCCAACGACCTGCAGAGTACATCTGAACTCCGCCGAGGTGAAAGGACGCGACATGTGATCTACATCACGGCGTCCATAACGCTGTGATTCGTTCTGGTTAGTTCCACTTTTTGTGGGCGGTTTTTTGAGCGAGCGATATTGTGGGCGATATGTGTACGAGGTGGTGAAATTGACGGTGGGTGATCTCCATGGCCGTTACTTTGGGTAAATATGCTCTTCATGACAAAAAACAGTCGCCGGGTGTTAATGTTGAATCTCGGCATTAATTCCATGAGGAAAGTAACGCTGGGTGATAATATGGGCGTTGAATTTGCCCATTCTGCTGATTCCACCCCAAAAAAGTAGGTGGGCGATAATATTTATTCTCTGCGTTAAGCCCATTGGGAAAGTAACACTCGGCGACAAGTCTCCTAAAAAAGCCCGTCAGTTTCCATTTTGTACCAAAATGGGTGATATCTGGGCATTATATGTCATTTCAGTGGTAAAATGGGTGTTAAGTGGGCATTAAACAGGCAATAAAAGAGGAGGTTCTAGCCCCAAGTCTGTAAAAGGACCTGACAACAAAGGAACCACAACAGTTGCACATTTTTTAGGATGAGGTGTTAAGATGAGAAATCAACTTGAGCCTTGCAGACTCAGTGTGCAAATGGGAAAACAGACGAGTTCATTATTGTAATCAATCAACCAAGGGGACCACAAAACAATGTATTGATGCAAACACTTTATCAGAAAGCGCAGTGGCGGGAGATCAGTCATAACCTGGATATAAATATGTGAGCTAGAAGCAGCTCAGCAGGAGATGGAACAAGGACAGGAATAGACGGAAGAAGAAGCACACAGAAGAAGTAGAAGGACACATGTACAGATGGACACAGGTCGAAAGCACGAACAGACGAATGGACGGAGGAACATGTTGTACGGAACGTACACAGAAGTAACAGCACTGCAGAGAACGGCCAGAAGAAGAACCAACCGGTCACGGAACCAATGACCACGAACCTACAATAGCTACAGCCAGGAAGGGCAATTGTATGATTTCAGTTGATTTCTCTCAGAAGTCTAGTCCTGTAGTTTTGAACGGTTTTTGTGCACAATAAAACTGACACTGGGTGAAGCCTAAATGTTGTGCCACATGTTGTCCTTTCCCACTACAAGTTCCCAGGTCTAAGAATCAGAGTAGAGTGAAAAATAAACTACCTACAGAAATTGGTGACCGCGGCAGGACCTCGGCTTTGGGAATAGTATCATGGACACATACCAGGGCAAAAACCCCGAGGGAGGCTTGGTTATGTCTAAGGTCAGCTAAGGTGGTCGAAAAGGATCTTCTCAAGGGCGGCTAGGGTGACCAGGAGAGTAACAGGGTCTGATAGGCTTGAGTCGTCTCCGTCGATTAGGGTAGCCACTGAGAAAAGAAGTCTCAGGTAGTTGTTCAGTGGTCTGAGGGAGACTATTGTACTCTCAAGGGCAGCTAGGGCAGCCAGCAAAGGAAGGAACAGTCTTGGGTAGGCTGGAGTAATCCCGGGTTGACGAGTGTAGCCACCGAGAAAGCCGCAGGTAGTCTGCGAAGGGGTCTCAGGGAGACCAAGGGAATCTCAAGGGGGACCAGGATTAGCCGAAGAGCTCCGGCTGACTAGGGCAGCCACCGGGTGAAGTAATCGCAGGTAGTCTGCGCAGGGGTGTCAGGGACGCCAGGGATAATCTCACGGGCGGCCAGGGCAGCCTGAGGAGAGAAACAGTCTCGGATAGGCTGGAATAATCTCGGTTGACTGGGGTAGTCACAGAGAAAAGCCAATATTGTCACGGGGTCGTCTCAGGAAGGCCAAAGGTGATCTCAAGGGCGACTAGGGGACCAGGAGAGAAAGTCTCTGACAGGCCGGAGTAGTCGCGGGTTGACTAGGGTAGCCACAGAGAGAAGCCAGAGTAACAGGAACCGCAGGTCACTGCGAGGTGGTCTCAGGGGACACCAAGGTAGTCAGGGAGAATTTCTCAGCCAGAGGCACTGGAAATGGACTCACCGCAGCAAAACGCGGTAGAGCCCGCGGCTAACAGTCGTCATAGGAAGTCCATGGAGGCTAAGGTAGCTGGATATATAGGCAACAAATTGAACATTTCAGGGCCATGGGCACGGGAAATGCTGCACTCTGGGGATCCGCAGGAAAAAACAGCAGAGTGGATAGTCAGTAGTAACCACAAAGGGTCAAAAAAGAAGGTGGTTTGGCTCATGTGCCTGCAGAAGCAGACACAACTGTTCAGAGAAAGGATAGGAAAGCTGGAGAAGGAGAATAAAGGGTTAAAGGGCGAGGTAGGCAGTTTGGAGAAGGAAAGGCAGGACCAGGGTAGGAAGGAAGAAACGGCACGGAATCACCTTGAGTATTTACAATGCCAGGTGACTGAGTGCAAAAAGCAGCAGCAGACCCACATTGAACAAAGTGAAAGGCATTTAGAAAGAGCCAAAGAGGCAGAGGACCAGGTCAGGAGAGTCGATAGCCTATCAGGTAGCTCAGAAACAGGGTTACGCGAGAGCAGATCACGGACCTTGTAAGGAAAAGATCCACCAATTAACGGCAGAGTTAGACAGGACCAAAGGGATGGTTTGTCTCAGGGCACACGGAACAGGCGAGGAAGATTGGGATCCAGAGGGGAAAGAGTCAGATGATGGGCCCGAGTATAGCGAGCATCGGCCGGCTCCCGAGGCACCGGGACCCCTGAAACCGATGTGTCCTTTGAGACAGCAGAAATTCGGCCCACCCCCACCAAATGGTGGTCCGGCACCATTACAGAGCGACTATATGATCCCATACACACCGCTTCAGCTGCAAGAGATGCTGACGGGTGTGGTACAGTTAAAGCAAGGAGGAGATGCCTCTGTTCATTTTACTAATATAGAGCAGATAGCGGGTATCAATAACTGCAGCGAGGAGGAGAAAGTGAAGCTAACACTGCTCTCGCTGGAGGGGAAGCTTTATCAGAGCTTGTCGACAGCCACCAAGTTAGGTGCAGGAACCCCACAGGGCTTAAAGGAGCAAATGATGGCAGTGCTCGGGTACAGTCAGGGTAGTCCGTTCTGGCAGGTAGAACAGACTAGGCAGCAAGTAAACGAATCACCCGATACGTTTGCAGACAGACTGTGGGTGATTTATTTAAGGGCCGCTGGAGGAAATCTGGTACGGGCAGATTTAATAGAGGAACCCAGGAACCATTGGCTGAGAACCGTAATGGTAACAGTTTGCCACAGCTCAGAGCAAAGGTTGAAGCATGGTTTGACCCAGACCATCTCCAGAATACAGAGGCAGGGGTGCTGAGAAGATTAACTCTAGCTTTAAGTCCAGGCAAGGGGAGGAGGAGAAACTAAACGGGAAGGTACACGAAGTAAAAGGAGAGGTTAGGCCATAGAAAGAATGGAGACAAGAGGGAGGTAATGCGGGTCGATCTAAAGGTGAGTGTTTTAACTGTGGGAAGTTGGGACACTGGAGCAAGGATTGTAGGCTCTCTAAAGGAGGGAAGCCAGGGTACGAGGTGCTGAGGCAGGAAAAGGCCAGAAGAAGGTAGCCGACGACCCAGTGCAGGTTTTAGTGGCCGCATTACAGCAGGTTATGGGCACGGGTGGAGGAAAGCTGTACGCAGCAGTGGGAGAAAAGGGACCCAATGTGTCGGCACCCCCTCTGTGACGGTGTGCCCAGCCAGAATACCTGTGTCTGCTCATATATGATGGGTGGGGCAGGTCATGTGTGGATGTGAAGGTGGAAACAGTTAGGGGAAGGGATCTAGTAGATACAGGAGCCTCTAGCACGGTTGTCCACTCACCGAATCCGACCACTTCCCCGTGGTTGAGCGGAGTACCATTTACACTGGTGGGTTTTACGGGTAATGAGCAGGCTGGGGCAGTGTGGAAACCCTTAACCATAGAGTTAGGACCGAACATAATGAAATGGGAGGGCATTTTAATGAAGTGGGAACAGCCCGGTTCGGGAGTTCTCGGGACCGACTACATGTTGGCACACCACACCACAGTGGATATGGAAAACAATTGTCTATGGGGGGCAGTTGATGCAGATAAGATGGGAGAGATCGTAGTGATTCCCAGGAACAGTACAGACAAAGGCAGCATCTGCACGATGAAGCCGAAAGAGAGTTATGACTGAGAACGATTAGTCGATAACATTCCGGCCCGGTATCAAGGTATGTACGGTAGAATATGGATGCGTTTGCAATGCACAAGCACGATTGCGGGATAGTATCTAGGGTAGAGGTGAAGATAGATGGGGATTCGATGACACGACCCCAGAAACAGTATAATTTTCCCCGGGAAGCAGAAAGGGATTTGGAAACTGCTATAAATTCCCTGGTGGATCAAGGTGTGTTGAGGACCACAGCTACACATGTAAACTCACCCCTATGGCCAGTAAAGAAGCCCGATAACTCATGGAGGGCCACGGTAGATGACCGAATCCTGAATAAAAATATTCCAGCCTGTGCGCCCATGGTAGCAGTGGTAGCGGGAGTATCCCTGCGGCCACAACAACTTTCACAGTGCTGGACATTTCAAACGGGTTTTTGTCCATTCCCCTGAGACGGGAGGACCAGTATAAATCTACCTTTACCTTTAAAGGTCAGCAGTATACGTGGACATGTCTTCCACAAGGGTTTCACAACAGTCCCTCGAACTTTCACCAAAGTATGGCCGAGACATTAAACGGTTTTAGTCAGCCAGATCGGTTGGTACAATACGTGGACGACCTGTTGTTATTCTCCGAAAGTGCGGAGGACCGCAGGCCATTATTCAGTGAGTTACTGCATTTGTTGAAAGAAGCAGGTTTTAAAGTAAATCCCCAGAAAGCTCAAATAGGCAAAGAGTAGGTGCAGTTTCTAGGTTTGACCATTAGGGCAGGAGAAAGGGCCATAGATAGAGCTAAGAGAAAGACAGTCCAGGAACTACCTGTTCCCAAGGACGTGTCTGGAGTAAGGTCTTTCCTGGCAATAACGGGTTACTGCAGGGAATTCATAGAGGGATATATAACTATGGCAGCTCCTTTGTTGAGGCTTCTTAGGAAAGGAGTAGAGTGGGAATGGAGTGAGACTTGTCAGGAAACTTTCATTTGGTTAAAAGAGGTGTTACAGACAGCACCAGCGTCGGGAGCAGTAAATGGGGACCAGGACTTCAGTCTGGAGGTAGCAATGACTGGGGACAGTTTGAGTGCAGTGTTACTCCAGGAGCGACACAGCAAGCTGAGACCGGTGGCCTCCGTCTCCCGAGTTCTCACCGAAGTAGAAAAGAGCTTTTCGAATTGCGAACGACATCTGTTAGCAACATTTTGGGCAGTGAAGCATTTTCGGTCGCTCACAGGGTTAGCTACAGTCACTTTACTGACCTGTCACACCACAACACAAATGTTACTGGACGGTAGAATGAAAGATGGGACAGTGAGCAGCAACAGGATTGCCCGCTGGACATTGTTGCTTACTCAGTTAGACCTGAAGGTCGAGAGGCCAGGAGAACCAAAGCTCGCCCCGAGCCTGGTTTATCCGGGGGCAGCTCATGTGTGTTCAGTGGAAGGAGTGTGGGATGTAGATGTGGGATTCTGAGCTGGAGATCACCCGGCAGGCAGGGACATCTATGTAGATGGGTCCAGTTCAGTAATAAACAGAGAGAGAAAGACAGGCTGTGGGATTTACGATCCTGAGGCAGTGATAGAGAAAGCCATAAAATCCCCAACACTTTGAGTATGCAGCAGGCCGACCTAGCAGCAGCAGCGTATGTAGTCACACACCCGAACGAATTCCCAACTCCCTGTACAATATGTTCAGACTCCATGTTCATTTCTAACTCCTGTACAGAGTATTTAGCCATATTGGCGAGGCGAGGGTTTAAGTCCTCAGATGGAAAATGGTTGGTGATGGTTCCATTGTTAAAAGTTATTTTGGACGTCAAGGGTACGGAGCAGAAGGGTGACTACATCCAAAAGGTCAAAGCACACTCTAAGACAGAGCCCAAGTGGGAAGGGAATGAGAAAGCAGACACACTGGCTAAAACAGGGGCAGGAGAAGGGACACCTTGGGACCCATGTCACTGTGGACAGATCACGGCTGTAACAGGCAGAGAGGGGCCCAAAGAAGTCCCATTGCCGCCTGATTTAAAACAGGCTCAGCTACGGGATGCAGACCTTAGAGCAGCGATTAGGGACAAAATAGATGGGAAGTCTGTAGCGGGACCTTTGGGAGCTGCAGACATAGCAGTAAAGCAAGGAATGTTGTTCAAGGGAGATAGTTGGATCGTGCCAGGGCAGTGCAGGGAAGAATTCTTGCAGCTGGTGCATGTGGGTCCAGGAGCTGGCCATCCAGGGCCAGAAACAATGTGGAATAAAGTAGAAGCCGTGGGATGGTGGCCCGGGCTTAGAAGTGATGTCAGGGATTATTGCCAGAATTGTCTGGTATGTGCCACAAACAATCCACACCCCCACCGAGGAAGGCTCCGTTGGGACACACGAGGAGGGTAGAGGGGCCATGGCAGTCTATACAGATAGATTCCATTGGGCCACTGCCCACCTCAGGCAGAGGCAATAAATATTGCTTGGTGTTAATACATCTCTTTACAAAATGGGTTGAAGCTTTTCCATGTCGGGGCCACCGCGATAGTCACAGCAAAGATTCTGGTGCGAGAAGTATTTTCTCAATGGGGACTGCCCCTGATAGTGGAATCAGATCAAGGGAGTCATTTCACCGGAGCAGTAATGCAGGCCACCCTAAAGCTGTTAGGGATACAGGGGAAATGGCATGTGACGTATAACCCCCAATCGTCAGGTCCAGTAGAGGACAAACCGGACCTTAAAAGAGAGGCTTAGGAAGAGAATAGGAGATACCCCGAAGAAATGGGGTGAGACCCTACCCCGAATACTGATGAGCCACCGAGCCAGTCTCTCTAAGAGTACGGGACACTCCCCACATGTGATGATGACAGGAGACTAATGATGACCCCGACTCATATCCTAGCACCAGTCCTGACTGAAACACAGGTTAAAGAGATCACACGGGACAGGTTTGTCAGATCTGTATGGTAATCTGAAGGGGCTGCATTGGGAAACAGCTAACAATATGGGTAGGCAGCACCAGCAGAATAAACTGCTGCTGGAACTCTGGGTTACACAGGAATGGAGGGCAGGGGATCAGGTAATGGTCAGGAATTATGCCAGAATAGGGGCATTGTACAAAGGACCATATAGCATTGCAGACAAGGCAAGCCCTATGGTGTACGCGATCCAGCTGCCAAAACATATAAAATGGTTCCATATAAACCAGTGTAAGCTGTACAACCCCGGAGAGAAAAGTAAAAAGCGGGCCAAGGCCCCAGGAACAATAATGAGTTTGATCAGTGTAAGCCTCCCACCAATACTGTGGGATGATGAGGATGGAGAAGTAAGGGACGGAGCAGTAAGGTGGAGTGGTCAGGTACTGTGACCTAGGGTGCCCTGGACACCTCCTCCATCTCCACCCCCGAGCCTCTGTAAGTCCAAGCATCGGGATAAAAGGAGAGGGAAGCAGTGATTGTAAAAAGGAGTTATGGACATTTGTGAATAACTGAAGGAGGACCTGTGAGGGGAAGGCCCCCCAGAGCAAAGGTATTTCTTTCATTTTTGTCTTTATAGGAGCGAATCGAGCCAAGGGTACGAGAGGAGGTGGACGTTGTGGATAGGCCTGTGGATTCCTGGCACAGGAGGTTGAATTATTAGGAAGAAGGATCGCAGCAGATGGCATCAGACCGACCGACGCCAAGACGAAGGCCATCAAGAACACACTGTGACCACAGAACTGCCGTTGTTTCTGGGACTCCTGAACTGCTTCGGTAATTTCCTACCTGGGTTAAGCACCCTACTAGAACCCTTGCATGCGCTATTGCGCAGGGGAGACGACTGGGTATGGGGGAATTCACAAGAGGCTGCTTTTAAGAAAGCCAGAAATTTACTGTGTTCTAACCAACTGCTTATCCTGTATAACCCATGTAAACGACTAGTGTTAGCTTGCGATGCGTCATCATACAAGTTCGGGTGTGTGTTACAACAGGCTAATGAATTGGGGATTTTGCAACCGGTTGCATATGCATCTAGGAGTTTGTCCAAGGCCGAAGGGGCCTACAGCATGATAGAAAAAGAGGCTCTGGCGTGTGTTTACATTGTAAAAAAAATGCACCAGTACTTGGTTGGCCTGACTTTCGAACTTGAAACAGATCACAAGCCGCTCATTTCGCTATTCTCAGAGAGCAAACGATAAATACCAATGCCTCTGCCCGCATGCCAAGATGGGCGCTCATGCTGTTGGCATGCAACTATGTAATTCGCCACAGACCGGGCACAGAGAACTGCACAGATGCTCTCAGTCGGCTACCATTGCCCACCACTGGGGTGGAAATGGCACAGCCAGCGGACTTGCTTCTGGTCATGGAGGCATTTGAGAATGAGAAATCCCCTGTTACGGCCCGCCAGATCAGGACATAAGAACATAAGAACATAAGAACATAAGAATTAGGAACAGGAGTAGGTCATCTAGCCCCTCGAGCCTGCTCCGCCATTCAACAAGATCATGACTGATCTGGCCGTGGACTCAGCTCCACTTACCCGCCCGCTCCCCATAACCCTTAATTCCCTTGTTGGTTAAAAATCTATCTATCTGTGACTTGAATACATTCAATAAGCTAGCCTCAACTGCTTCCTTGGGCAGAGAATTCCACAGATTCACAACCCTCTGGGAGAAGAAATTCCTTCTCAACTCGGTTTTAAATTGGCCCGTATTTTGATGCTGTGCCCCCTAGTTCTCGTCTCCCCGACCAGTGGAAACAACCTCTCTGCCTCTATCTTGTCTATCCCTTTCATTATTTTAAATGTTTCGACAATATCACCCCTCATCCTTCTGAACTCCAACGAGTAAAGACCCAGTCTACTCAATCTATCATCATAAGGTAACCCCATCATCTCCGGAATCAGCCTAGTGAATCGTCTCTGTACACCCTCCAAAGCTAGTATATCCTTCCTTAAGTAAGGTGACCAAAACTGCATGCAGTACTCCAGGTGCGGCCTCACCAATACCCTATACAGTTGCAGCAGGACCTCCCTGCTTTTGTACTCCATCCCTCTCGCAATGAAGGCCAACATTCCATTCGCCTTCCTGATTACCTGCTGCACCTGAAAACTAACTTTTTGGGATTCATGCACAAGGACCCCCAGGTCCCACTGCATCTCAGCATGTTGTCATTTCTCCCCATTCAAATAATATTCCCTTTTACTGTTTTTTTTCCCAAGGTGGATGACCTCACACTTTCCGACATTGTATTCCATCTGCCAAACCTTAGCCAAACCTTAGTCAGGACCTGGACCAGCCAGGATCCTTTACTGGCCCTGGTAAAAAAAACTGTGTCCTCCATGGGAACTGGTCCAGTGTCCCAGTGGAGATGCAGGAAGCGATTAAGCCATTCCATAGATGCAAAGATGAGCTGTCCCTGCAGGCGGACTGTCTCTTGTGGGGCAATCCTGTGGTATTGCCCAAGAAAAGCAGAGACACATTTATTGGGGAACTACACAGCACCCACTCAGGCATCATAATGATGAAAGCCATAGCCAGATCTCACGTGTGGTGGCCAGGCATCGACTCAGATTTAGAGTCATGTGTACACCAGTGCTTGCTCTCCATTGAGCAATGCACCCAGAGAGGCACCACTAAGTTTATGGTTCTGGCCATCCAAACTGTGGTCGAGGATCCATGTAGACTATGCAGGCCCATTCCTAGGCAAAATGTTTTTGGTTGTCGTGGATATATGTCCTTACACACGACTATATATTCACATGAGGCACATTCTGCAGACAAGGTCACTCTGTGACCTGAACCTTTATTCACAGGACCAAGAAGTGATGACCCTGCGTGAGACCTCCCTTTATATACCTGGAAGACCAGGTGAGGAATGTCTCCCACAAGTTCACCCCCTGTGGTCAAGGTATGCATTTCTTAGGTGTATATAGTATGCAGTGTTATTACATAAAGGTTACAGTTACATGAAGGTTACATACATGACATCACCTCTCTCCAACATCTTATGGGGTTAAAGATTAAGTCTTTCAGGCGGTCGACGTTCTCTCGTGGAGCGCCGAAGTTGGGGCTCTGGTTGTTGAGCCTTGGTATGCGTGTCTGTCACCTGTGGTGACTCGGGCTTGTCCGGGCTGGCCACAGGAACTGTGCATGCTGCTGAATGTTCTTGTTGCTCGTTCACTGGCAGTGGTGTGGGCAACATCTCATGATCTTCCACAGGTTCCTCAGTGTCCATGCTGAACCTTTTTTTTTACTTGGTCCACATGCTTGCGGCATATCTGTCCATTTTTAAGTCTGACCACTATGACCCTATTCCCCTCTTTGCCAATTACAGTACCCTCAATCTACGTGATGAAGAACAAATACAGGGTCATCGATTTCTATACATCTCCCCTTTGAGTTACGGTCATGGCACTCATTTTGGGACTGGCGCTTGCCCACAACAATGTCTGACAGGACTGGATGAATGAAGGACAGCCGAGTTTTAAGTGTACGTTTCATGAGTAGTTCCATGGGCGGGACTCCCGTGAGCGAATGCCAGCAGGAGTCACGATAGGTGGCATTGAAGGGAGGGTCCTTGAATCTGGAGCATGCCTTGTTTTATGATTTGGACCGCACGTTCTGCCTGGCCATTGGAAGCCGGCTTGAACGGCGCCGTCCTGATATGTTTGATGTCATTACCCGACATGAACTCCCGGAATTCATAGCGAGTGAAACACGGGCCATTGTCGCTAACCAGAATGTCCGGCAAGCCGTGGATCACTCAGACCACATGCAGGCTCTCCACAGTGGTGGATGTCGTACACAAATTCAATATGATGCACTCGATCCATTGAGGAACAACAATGAGGAACATTTTTTCCATGAATGAGCCCGCGTAGTCTAGGTTAATACGTGACCATGGCCTGGTGGGCAAGGGCCACGGGCTGAGTGCGGCCTCGCTGGGGGCATTGCCCAGCTGGGTATACGTCGTGCACCTGTGAACACAGTGTTCCAGGTCCGAGTCAATTCCCGGCCACCAGAGATGTGACCGGGCAATGGCTGTGCAGTTCTCTGACGAATGCTTCCCTGCCCCTCTGGGGCATGACTACCCGGCTGCCCCATAGTAGGTAGTCAGCTTGGATGGAGAGCTCATCCATCTGTCTGTGAAACGGTCTGACCTCCTCGGGGCATGCTCCATGTGCGGGCGCCAAATCCCCAGGCAGGACACATTTCTTAATCAAGGATAGGAGGGGATCTCTGTTGGTCCAGATTTTGATCTGGCGGGTTGTGATGGGGGAGCCTGCGCTGTCAAAGGCATCGACAGCCATGACCATCTCAACATTTTGCTCTGCTGCCCCCTCTGTGGTGGCCAGTGGAAGCCTGCTGAGCGCGTCAGCGCAATTTTCGGTGTCTGGCCGGTGCCGTATGGTGTTGTCATATTCAGCCAGCGTGAGAGTCCATCGCTGTATGCGAGCTGACACATTGGCATTGACAGCTTTGTTGTCTGACAACAGGGATGTTAATGGCTTGTGGTCCATTTCTAACTTCTGCCAAAAAGGTACTGTGCATCTTTTTCACCCCGTAGACACATGCGAGTGCTTCCTTTTCAACCATCCCATATCCCCGTTCTGCTTGGGAGAGTGACCTGGAGGCATAAGCCACAGCTTGGAGTTGGCCCTCATCATTACTCTGCTGCAACACGCACCCAACCCCATAGGATGGTGCATCACATGTCAAATCCAATTTCTTACAGGGTTTGAACAGGGTCAACAGCTTATTTGAACAAAGCAGGTTCCGCGCCCGATTGAAAGCCCATTCCTGACAGACCCCCAAAACCAATCGCAACCCTTACACAGGAGCATGAGTAGCAGCTCCAACAATGTGCTTAAGTTCGTCAGAAAGTTCCCGAAATAGTTCAAGAGTCCCAGAAGTGCATGTAACTCCGATGTGTTGCCGGGCCTGGGCGCACGACGAATCGCCTCCGCTTTGGTTTCGGTAGGCCGGATCCGGTCTGCGACAACCATCCTGCCCAAAAACTCGACCTCTGGGACCAAAAACACACACTTGGACTTCTTTAGTCACAGGCCTCCTTGGTCCAGTTGGCGTAGCACCTCCTCCAGGTTGTGGAGGTGTTCCTCGGTGTCTCAACTCGTGATAAGGATGTCGTCATGAAATACGATTGTTCCAGGGATGGATTTGAGCAGGCTTTCCATGTTTCTTTGAAAGATAGCGGCTGCTGATCGAATGCCAAATGGACACCTATTGTAGACAAACAGCCCCTTGTGCGTGGTGATGGTTGTCAGTAGCTTGGATTGTTTGGCCAGTTCCAAGGCATGTAGACTGAAGTGACGTCCAACTTGGTGAACAGCTTGCTGCCTGCCAGCGTGGCAAAAAGTTCCTCCGCTTTCGGAAGCGGGTATTGGTCTTGTAGAACCACTCGGTTGATAGTGGCCTTATAGTCACCACAGATCCTGACCGAGCCATCCTTTTTTAGGACAGGGACGTTGGGGCTTGCCCAGTCGCTGAATTCAACGGGCGTAATTAAGCACTCTCTTAGCAACCTGTACAACTCACTCTCAATTTTCTACCGCATCACAGACGGCACAGCTCTGGCTTTGTGGTGCACTGGTCTGGCGTCCGGGGTGATGCGTATCACGACTTTGGTACCCTTGAACGTCCCAACACCGGGTTGAAATAGTGACTCAAATTTCTGTCGGACCTGTGAGCGTGAACTTTGCTCCACGGATGAAATGGTGTGCACATCCCCCCATTTCCAGTTCATCTCGGCTAGCCAGCTCCTCCCCAAAAGCGCGGGACCATTTTCTGGGACAATCCAGAGTGGCAGCCGGTTCTCTGATCCATTATGTGTGACCAGCAACATTGCATTGCCTCGCACTGGGATGATCTCTTTGGTGTACATCCGTAATTGCGTGTCAATGCATTCTAGTTTGGGTCTGCTAGCTCGGAGTGGCCATAACTTCTCGAATTGTTGGACACTCCTAAGTGGCTGGCTGGCCCCTGTGTCCAGCTCCATGCGTACCGGGATGCTGGTTAATAGGACTTTCATCATCATGGCTGGCGTTTTGGTATATGAGCTGTGGATGTTTGCTACATGAACCCGCTGAACTTCAGCGTCCATTGCTTTGTCCCAAGCATCAACCTGCCTTGCAGACCCCTCTTCTGGTTCATCTGCCTTGTAAATTAGCCTCGCTGCAGGCTTCCTGCACATTCTGGCTAAATGTCCACTGAAGTTACAATTTCTACAGATAAATTGTTGAAACCTACAGGTTTTTGCAGCATGTTTGCCCCCGCACCTCCAGTGAGTAGTGGGGTACCGCAAGGTTCTGTGCTGGGGCCCCAGCTGTTTACATTGTACATTAATGATTTAGACGAGGGGAATAAATGTAGTACCTCCAAATTTGCAGATGACACTAAGTTGGGTGGCAGTGTGAGCTGCGAGGAGGATGCTATGAGGCTGCAGAGCGACTTGGATAGGTTAGGTGAGTGGGCAAATGCATGGCAGATGAAGTATAATATTGATAAATGTGAGGTTATCCACTTTGGTGGTAAAAACAGAGAGACAGACTATTATCTGAAAGGTGACCGATTAGGAAAAGGGGAGGTGCAATGAGACCTGGGTGTCATGGTACATCAGTCATTGAAGGTTGGCATGCAGGTACAGCAGGCGGTTAAGAAAGCAAATGGCATGTTGGCCTTCATAGCGAGGGGATTTGAGTACAGGGGCAGGGAGGTGTTGTTACAGTTGTACAGGGCCTTGGTGAGGCCACACCTGGAGTATTGTGTCCAGTTTTGGTCTCCGAACCTGAGGAAGGACATTCTTGCTACTGAGGGAGTGCAGCGAAGGTTCACCAGACTGATTCCCGGGATGGTGGGACTCACCTATCAAGAAAGACTGGATCAACTGGGCTTGTATTCACTGGAGTTCGGAAGAATGAGAGGGGACCTCATAGGAACGTTTAAAATTCTGATGGGTTTAGACAGGTTAGATGCAGGAAGAATGTTCCCAATGTTGGGGAAGTCCAGAACCAGGGGTCACAGTCTAAGGATAAGGGGTAAGCCATTTAGGTCGAGATGAGGAGAAACTTCTTCACCCAGAGAGTGGTGAACCTGTGGAATTCTCTACCCCAGAATGTTGTTGAGGCCAATTCACTAAATATATACAAAAAGGAGTTAGATGAAGTCCTTACTATTAGGGGGATCAAGGGGTATGGCAAGAAAGCAGGAATGGAGTACTGAAGTTGCATGTTCAGCCATGAACTCATTGAATGGCGGTGCAGGCTCGAAGGGACGAATGGCCTACTCTTGCACCTATTTTCTATGTTTCTATGTTTCTATGAGCTGAGATTGTTGTGAACAAAAGGGCTGTTGCCAGGCATTCCTCTCTGATTATCTCTTTGATTACTCTTGAGCACTCTGTTAGTGGGTGTCAATGGCCCCATCCCTCGACACATTGTCCACCGTGATGGCGTAAATGTCCATTCAACCTGCCATTGTCTCTGTTGAGGACCCACTCTCGAGTCTGTTGCTGCCTGAGTGGTGTCGAATTGCCCTTGCCTGCCTGCGGGGTTCTGAGTCGCGTTTACAATGTTAACTCCCTGATCCATTGCCACGTTGGAAACAGAGTTGCACGCGTATATTGTCTTGGTTTCCTCTTCCCCTGCCATGAAGGTCTGAGCCATGAACGCCACCACTTCCAAGGTCAAGTCCTTGGTCTCAATTAGCTTTCTGAAAATCCCGACATGACCAATGCCCTCAATAAAGAAATCCCTTAACATCTCCCTCCTGCAGGCGTCTGTGAACTTACAGAGGCTGGCCGAGCACCGAAAGTCTGCATCGAAGTCCAGTATGCTCTGTCCTTCCCAACGTCGGTGTGTATAGAATCGGTGTCGGGCCATGTGTATACTGCTCGCCGGTTTGAGGTGCTCACTGATCAGTTTGCTGAGCTCTTCAAAGGTTTTGTCCGCCGGCTTCTCGGGTGCGAGCATGTCTTTCATCAGCGCGTACGTCTTAGGTCCACAGCTGGTCAGTAGATGCGCACTTCGCTTGTCAGCCGCTGCATCTCCCAGCAGACCTTTGTGACAAAGCTCTGCTGGAGCCTCTCAATTAAATCGTCCCAGTCGTTACCAACACAGTACCGTTTCTCTGTGCTACCGGTGGCCATTCTCGTGAGTCGTTGATTCCTGTTTCTCTTCGCCAAATGTAATGTCCTTACACACAAATATAAATTCACATGAGGCACATTCTGCAGACAAGGTCACTCTGTGACCTGAACCTTTATTCACAGGACCAAGAAGTGATGACCCTGCATGGGACCTCCCTTTATAAACCTGGAGGACCAGATGAGGAGTGTCTCCCACAAGTTCACCCCCTGTGGTCAAGGTGTGCATTTCTTAGGTATATATAGTATGCAGTGTTATTACATGAAGGTTACAGTTACATGAAGGTTACATATATGACAGTGGATGCTTACAACAAAATGGATTGATTGTGCAGTAATGTTTGGAAGCACGTCCACGGCCACCATTGAAAGTCTAAGAGCTATGTTTGCCACGCAAGGCCTGCCCAATGTCCTAGTCAGCGACAATGGGCCATGCTTCACGAGTGCTGTATTCAAAGAATTCATGACCCGCAACAGGATCAAACATGTCACATCTCTGCCGTTGAAGCCTGCATCCAATGGCCAGGCAGAACGGGCAGTTCAGACCATCAAGCAAAGCTTGAAACGCGTGTCGGAAGGCTCCCTGCCGAACCGGTTGTTCCGAGTACTGCTCAGCTACTGCACCAGACCCCACTCACTGACAGGGATTCCCCCAGCCGAGCTGCTCATGAAAAGGGCGCTTAAAACAAGGCTCTCTCTGGTCCACCCTGATCTACATGATCACATGGAGGACAAGCGGCATCAACAGAGTGTGTATCATGACCTCGCAAACTTGTCACGCGATATTGAGATCAATGATCCTGCGTTTATGCTCAATTTTGGACATGGTCCAAAATGGCTTGCTGGCATGACCACAGCCAAAGAGGGGAGTAGGGTGTTTGAGGTCAAAGTGACCAATGGACAAATGCACAGAAAATACTTGGACCAAATTAAACTGCGGTTCACCAACAGCTACGGACAACCTCAAGAGGACGCTACCAACTTTGACCTTCCAACACGCACACAAGTGGCAACTGACATCACAGTTGACCAGGAAACAGAACTCGTCATCACCAGCAGCCCGGCAAGGCCGGCTGCCCAACAGTCCAATGAAGAACTGACCAACCCAATCATATCAACATTTGTACCAAGACGATCGACAAGGGAGCGCAGAGCCCCAGATCATCTCACCTTGTAAATAAGTGTATTGTTGACTTCACGGGGGAGGGATGTCATGTATTTAACCCCTTGTAACCTTGTAACCTGCATCAGACCTGTCCACCAGAGTGCCGACCTGTTGGAGTTCCAAGGGATCCCAGCATCCCTTGGGAGTACAGTCTATAAGCAGGCCACCCACGAAGTACCTGCATTCTGGAACTACAATAAAGGAGCTAAGGTCACACTTGCTAATGACACACAGTACTCGGTCTGAACATTTATTATGAGCATCACAGTTATAAAATAAAGATTGACAGCGAGCCACGTAAGGAGACATTGAAAATTGCAGCTCAGTCAAATTGTGAGGGAAATTGGCAGTGCTGTCTTCATACCAAAAGGGGACGATGTTGGTTCTGAAAAGACCACATTTTTAGACAATTTCTGTATCACTCAGTTGATTGGTTTGTAAAACCCATTTGTACCAAACCTCCAGTCAGGTTTGCAGAATCATTTCCAGTTCCCCATGTGTCATTTGATGGTGGATCTCAGCGTGTATCTCCTCGTCCGCTCATGAGGCGGTGTCTCAGATCGATTGGCGGGGCAGCAACCACTCTGCACTGCAGCAAGCATCAGCAGGCCATTCCACTGTGGGAGGCCTCACCGCGGAGCTCGGTGCACGGGGTATATCCACAGAGAGACGCTCTGTTGCCAGGTACAGCAGCAACAACCGGCATTGCTATAGAAACTGGAACATTAGAACAACATCCCAAGGCAGCTGAAAGAGGCGTAATCTGGTCAAAGTGGTGCTGAGCCAAAGAGGGAGGAGCTGGGAGGGTTGTACAAAATGCTCAGTCACAGATTGGGTTTGAAGGGAGGTCTTAAAAGAGGAGAGGGGTGGAGTGGCAGAGAGGTTTAGGGAGCAGGGAGTTAGGGCCCAGGCAGCTGAAGGAGGCCCCCAATGGAGGGGGAAGGGAAGGGGGGGATGGATAAGAAGCCTGAGCCAGATACAGCGGCCCCTGAACACAACAACAACTTGCATTTATATAGCGAGTGTTGTGACAATGACAGACAGTGAGAATATTACCCTGATAATATAACCCTGATAATAAAAAATTCTGGAATTTTTTGAGGATGCAACTCGTAGAGTGGACAAGGGAGAACCAGTGGATGTGGTGTATTTGGACTTTCAAAAGGTTTTTTGACAGGGACCCGCACAAGAGATTGGTGTGCAAAATTAAAGCACATGGTATTGGGGATAATGTACTGACGTGGATAGAGAACTGATTGGAAGCAGTGTGTCGGAATAAACGGGTCCTTTTCAGAATGGCAGTCAGTGACTAGTAGAGTGCCGCAGGGCTCAGTGCTGGGACTCCAGCTCTTTGCAATATACATTAATGATTTGGATGAAGGAATTGAGTGTAATATCTCCAAGTTTGCAGAAGACACTAAACTGGGTGGCGGTGTGAGCTGTGAGGGGGATGCTAAGAGGCTGCAGGGTGACTTGGACAGGTTAGGTGAGTGAGCAAATGCATGTCAGATGCAGTATAATGTGGATAAATGAGAGATTATTCATTTTGGAGGCAAAAAATGAAGGCAGAATATTATCTGAATGGCGGCAGATTAGGAAAAGGGGAGGTGCCATGAGACGTAGGTGTCACGGTTCATCAGTCTTTGAAGGTCGGCATGCAGGTACAGCAGGTGGTGAAGAAGGCAAATGGTTTGTTGGCCTTCATAGCTAGGGGATTTGAGTATAGGAGCAGGGAGGTCTTACTGCAGTTGTACAAGGCCTTAGTGAGGCCTCACCTGGAATATTGTGTTCAGGTTTGGTCTCCTAATCTGAGGAAGGATGTTCTTGCTATTGAGGGAGTGCAGCGAAGGTTCACCAGACTAATTCCAGGGATGGCTGGACTGTTATATGAGGATAGACTGGATCAACTGGGCCTTTATTCACTGGAGTTTAGAAGGATAGAAACATAGAAACATAGAAAATAGGTGCAAGAGTAGGCCATTCGGCCCTTCGAGCCTGCACCGCCATTCAATGAGTTCATGACTGAACATGCAACTTCAGTGCCCCAACCCTGCTTTCTCGCCATACCCCTTGATCCCCCTAGTAGTAAGGACTACATTTAACTCCTTTTTGAATATATTTAGTGAATTGGCCTCAACAACTTTCTGTGGTATGGAATTCCACAGTTTCACCACTCTCTGTGTGAAGAAGTTTCTCCTCATCTCGGTCCTAAATGGCTTACCCCTTATCCTCAGACTGTGACCACTGGTTCTGGACTTCCTCAAAATTGGGAACATTCTTCCTGCATCTAACCTGTCTAAACCCGTCAGAATTTTGAATGCTTCTATGAGATCCCCTCTCATTCTTCTGAACCCCAGTGAATACAAGCCCAGTTGATCCAGTCTTTCTTGATATGTCAGTCCCGCCATCCCGGGAATCAGTCTGGTGAACCTTCGCTGCAGTCCCTCAATAGCAAGAAGGTCCTTCCTCAAGTTAGGAGACCAAAACTGTACACAATACTCCAGGTGTGACTTCACCAAGGCCCTGCACAACTGTAGTAACACCTCCCTGCCCCTGTACTCAAATCCCCTCGCTATGAAGGCCAACATGCCATTTGCTTTCTGAATTGCCTGCTGTACCTGCATGCCAACCTTCAATGACTGATGTACCATAAAACCCAGGTCTCGTTGCACCGTCCCTTTCATTAATCTGTCACCATTCAGATAATAGTCTGTCTCTCTGTTTTTACCACCAAAGTGGATAACCTCACATTTATCCACATTATACTTCATCTGCCATGCATTTGCCCACTCACCTAACCTATCCAAGTCACTCTGCAGCCTCATAGCATTCTCCTCGCAGCTCACACTGCCACCCAACTTCGTGTCAACCACAAATTTGGAGATACTACATTTAATCCCCTCGTCTAAATCATTAATGTACAATGTAAACAGCTGGGGCCCAAGCACAGAACCTTGTTGTACCTGCCATTCTGAAAAGTACCCATTTCTCCTACTCTTTGCTTCCTGTCTGCCGACCAATTCTCAATCCATGACAGCACTCGACCCCCAATCACATGTGCTTTAACTTTGCACATTAATCTCTTGTGTGGGACCTTGTCAAAAGCCTTCTGAAAGTCCAAATACACCACATCAACTGGTTCCCCCTTGTCCACTCTACTGGAAACATCCTCAAAAAATTCCAGAAGATTTGTCAAGCATGATTTCCCTGTGACAAATCCTGCTGACTTGGACCTATCATGTTACCTCTTTCCAAATGTGCTGCTATGACATCCTTAATAATTGATTCCATCATTTTATCCACTACCGATGTCAGGCTGACCGGTCTATAATTCCCTGTTTTCATTCTCCCTCCTTTTTTAAAAAGTAGGGTTACATTGGCTACCCTCCACTCCATAGGAACTGATCCAGATTCTATGGAATGTTGGAAATTGACTGTCAATGCATCCGCTATTTCCAAGGCCACCTCCTTAAGTACTCTGGGATGCGGACCATCAGGTCCTGGGGATTTATCGGCCTTCAATCCCATCAATTTCCCCAACAGAATTTCCCGCCTAATAAGGATTTCTCTCAGTTCCTCCTTCTTACTAGACCCTCTGACCCCTTTTATATCCGGAAGGTTGTTTGTGTCCACCTTAGTGAATAACGAACCAAAGTACTTGTTCAATTGGTCTGCCATTTCTTTGTTCCCAGTTATGACTTCCCCTGATTCTGACTGCAGGGGACCTATGTTTGTCTTTACTAACCTTTTTCTCTTTACATATCTATAGAAGCTTTTGCAGTCCATTTTAATGATCCCTGTAAGCTTCCTCTCGTACTCTATTTTCACTGCCCTAATCAAACCCTTTGTCCTCCTCTGCTGAGTTCTAAATTTCTCCCAGTCCCCGGGTTCACTGCTGTTTCTGGCCAATTTGTATGTCACTTCCTTGGCTTTAATAATATCCCTGCTTTCTCTTGATAGCCACGGTTGAGCCACCTTCCCTTTTTTATTTTTACGCCAGACAGGGATGTATAATTGTTGTAGTTCAACTATGCGGTCTCTAAATGTCTGACAGTGCCCATCCACTGTCAACTCCTTAAGTATCATTCGCCAATCTATCCTAGCCAATTCACGCCTCATACCTTCAAAGTTACCCTTCTTTAAGTTCTGGACCATGGTCTCTGAATTAACTGTTTCATTCTCCATCCTAATGTAGAATTCCATCATATTATGGTCACTCTTCCCCAAGAGGCCTCGCACAACAAGATTGCTAATTAATCCTCTCTCATTACACAACACCCAGTCTAAGATGGCCTCCCCCCTAGTTGGTTCCTCGACTTATTGGTCTAGAAAACCATCCATTATGCGCTCCAGGAAATCCTCCTCCACCGTATTGCTTCCAGTTTGGTTAGCCCAATCTATATGCATATTGAAGTCACCCATGATAACTGCTGCACCTTTATTGCATGCAGCCCTATTTTCCAGTTTGATCCCCTCCCCAACAGAAGGGATCTCATAGAAACGTATAAGATTCTGCTGGGACGGGATATGTTTGATGCAGGAAGAATGTTCCCGATGTTGGGGAAGTCCAGAACCAGGGGACATAGTCTTAGGATAAGGGGTAGGCCATTTAGGCCTGAGATGAGAAGAAACTTCTTCACTCAGAGAGTTGTCAATCTGTGGAATTCCCTACCGCAGAGAGTTGTTGATGCCAGTTCATTGGATATATTCAAGAGGGAGTTAGATATGGCCCTTACGGCTAAGGTGTCAAGGGGTGTGGCGAGAAAGCAGGAAAGGGGCACTGAGTGAATGATCAGCCATGATCATATTGAATGGCGGTGCAGGCTCGAAGGGCCGAATGGCCTACTCCTGCACCTATTTTCTATGTTTCTATGTAACACAGTATTTACAGCACTTGACACTGTGGGGAAAACTTGTAATTTTAAATCCATGAGCTGGACATAAGCGAGAGCAGGACCTGATTGTGGCCGGTGCGGAGATCACCACTTACAGAAGGTAGTTACTGCAGGGAATTCAGGGCCACAGTGATCTCCTGGACTAGTTTCAATTGCCTGCGTGCGGGGGGCAGGGGCGGGGTGTCGGAGAGGAGTTGCCCAGATTTATTTCCCCCCCATGGGTTTTTTACCTGGTTTATCTCCTCTCCCAGGAGATCAGGTAGTTTTGGGTGGGGTGGAGAGTCTATACTGTGATACACAAGGTATCACAATTGTGTGGCACGGGCTGGATGGACCACGGGGTTTTTACCTGTCCTTCACTCTCCATGGGTTTGGATTTCAAAGATGTAGAGCTGAATTGGAAAGAAAGACTGGCATTTATAAACTGCCTTTCACCACCTCAGGATGTCCCAAAGTGCTTTACAGCCAATGAAGTATTTTTGAAGTATAGTCACTGCGGTAATGGAGGAGACACAACAGACAGTTTGTGCACAGCAAGCTCCCACATATGACTATGACCAGATAATGGGCCCAAATTGCTATTGCCCCACTTGGGGCGGTAACTTTTCCCACACCGAAATCCCGCCCTGGAAGCAAAATTGGGGTCACGACACCTGACAGGAAAGGGAGCGCAATGTGGTGTTCTGTACTTCCCCTGGGGGTGGGCTCGGGGGCGAGTTTCGGGCTGCACAATTGCGGCATCGACCCCACCATATCGGCACAGAAAGACCCAACCGGTTAGTCGTCAAAAACAAATGACGGGGTGCGACAGCACGCACCTCCCGGTAAATTTCACCCCGCAACTGAAGTGCGGCCCGGTTAATGATCCACAGGCCCAGCGCGGACACAGCTCACGTACACCGCTCATGGTCATGGACACGGCTCACAGGAGGCGGACACGACTCACTGGGCGCTATCCGTTTCAAGTCTCAAGAATGTGACTTGAACCCACAACCTTCGGATTCAGAGGTGAGTGTGCTGCCCATTGAGCCACAGCTGACTGAGCTGAAAACTTAAGGCCCATTAATGGCCCATCGACGGTGTTCGCCCTCAGTGGGGTGAACAAATCCAGAAATTATGGCCTGAATGATGTAGGTCAGGCCATTATTTGCTTTTTTTAAGTTTTAAGTTTATTTCTGCTAAGTTAGTTCTCAGTCTTTTAAATAGAGGCATGGTAGGGCAGTTCTGTCCCGTGGAGTGCACATCCTGTGGCATGTGGGAAGTCCTGGACGCTTCTCGTGGCCTGAACGACCACATGTGCAGGAAGTGTCAGCTACAGCAACTCGAGCTCCGCGTTTCGGAGATTGAGCGGCGGCTGGAGTCACTGCGGTGCATCCGCGAGGCTGAGAACTTCGTGGATAGCACGTTTCTAGAGGTGGCCACCCCGCAGCTTAAGAGTGTGCAGGCAGAGAGGGAATGGGTGACCACCAGACAGAAGAGGAGGTCCAGGCAGGTAGTGCAGGAGTCCCCTGATTCCATCTCACTCTCCAACCAGTATTGTGTTCTGAGTACTGGTGGGGGCGATGGTTCCTCTAGGAAGTGCAGCCAGAGCCAAGTCCAAGGCACCACGGGTGGCTCAGCTGCACAGGGGGGAGGAAGAAGAGTGGAAGAGCAATAGTGGTAGGGGATTCGATAGTTAGGGGAACAGACAGGTATTTCTGCGGCCACAGACATGACTCCAGGATGGTATGTTGCCTGCCTGGTGCCAGGGTCAAGGATGTCACTGAGTGGCTACAGTACATTCTGAGGGGGGAGGGTGAACAACCAGAGGTTGTGGTCCATATCGGGACCAATAACATAGGTAGAAAGAGGGATGAGGTCCTACAGGCAGTGTTTTGGGAGCTTGGAGAGAGATTAAAAAGCAAGATCTCAAAGGTAGTCATCTCCGGATTACTCCCGGTGCCACGAGCTAGTGAGTACAGAAATAGGAGGATAGAGCAGATGAATGCGTGGCTGGAGAGATGGTGCAGGACGGAGGGCTTTAGTTTCCTGAGGCATTGGGACCATTTCTCGGGGAGGTGGGACCTGTACAAGTCGGACGGGTTACACCTCAACAGAGCCGGGACCAATATCCTCGCGGGAGGTTTGCTAGTGCTGTTGGGGAGGGTTTAAACTAGCTTGGCAGGGTGATGGGAACCGGAGAATAGATTCAGTGGGGAGAGAAGCAAAGCTGGAATTGGAAAGCAGAAAAGCAGAAAGTGAATTTGGAATACAGAGGAAACAAAGCCTAGAAAATAGACAAAAAGGTAGTTTGGCAGTGCTAAATGGTATATACTTCAATGCATGGAGGATAGGGAGTAAGGCAGATGAGCTGAGAGCACAGATAGACACTTGGGAGTACGATATTATAGTTATTACTGAGACATGGCTGAAAGAAGGGCAGGTATGGCAGCTCAACATTCCTGGTTACAGGGTTTTCAGACGGAATAGAGAGGGGATAAAAAAGGAGGAGTTCGCAGTTGTGAAACAATTGAAAGAAACAATTACAGCTGTGAGGAGGGATGATATGTCGGAAGGATCATCAAATGAGGCCATATAGGTCAAATTGAAGAACGAAAAAGAGGTAATCACACTGCTGAGAGTGTACTATAGACCCCCAAACAGTCAGAGGGAGAGAGAAGAGTAGGCACATTTCTGACAATTGCAAAAACTATAGGGCAGTAATAGTCGGGGATTTCAACTACCCTAATATTAACTGGGATAAAATTAGTGTGAAATGTATAGAGGGTGCGGAATTCCTAAAAATGCATTCAGGAGAACTTTTTTAGCCAGTATGCAACAAGCCCAACAAGGGAGGGGACGGTTCTGGACTTGGTTTTGGGGAATGAAGAGGGGCAGGTGGAAGGGGTATAAGTGGGAGAGAATTTTGGTGCTAGTGATCCTAATTCAGTTAGATTTAGGGTAGTTATGGAAAAGGACAAAGATAGACCAGGAATAAAATTTCTCATTTGGGGAAATGCCAATTTTGCTGAGCTGAGATGAGATTTGACCAAAGTGGACTGGAAACGGCTACTTGAAGGTAAATCAGTGTCAGAGCAGTGGGAGGCATTCAAGGAGGAAATCCTGTAGTTTCAGAGTAAGTCTGTTCCCTTAAAGAAAAAGGGTGGGGCTAACAAATCTAGTGGCCCTGGATGTCGAGGGAAATACAGTGTAGGATAAAGTAAAAAAGGGAGGCTTATGACAGATACCGAGGGCTCAATACTGCAGGAACTTTAGAGGAGTATAGAAAGTGCAGGGGTGCAATTAAAAAGAAAATTAGGAAAGAGAGAGCATGAAAACATTTTGGCAAGTAAAATCAAGGAAAACCCAAAGATGTTTTATAAATACATTCAGAGCAGGAGGATAATTAAAGAAAGAGATTGGCCTAATTGAGACCATAAAGGTAATCTGTGTGTGGAGGGTCGATGAGGGCTGTGCGTTTGATGTAATGTCTATGGATTTTAGCAAGACTTTTGATCAGGTCCCACTTTACAGACTGGTATCAAAAGTAAAAGCCCATGGGATCCAGGGCAAAGTGGAAAGTTGGATCCAAAATTGTCTCAGAGGCAGGAAGCAAAGGGTAATGGTTGATGGGTGTTTTTGTGACTGGAAGGCTGTTTCCCCTGGAATTCTGCAGGGCTCAGTACAAGGTCCCTTGCTTTTTGTGGTGTATATCGAGGATTTAGACTTGAATGTAGGGGATATGATTAAGAATTTTGTAGATGATATTAAAATTGGCCGTGTGGTTGATAATGAAGAAGAATGCTGTCGACTGCAGGAAGATATCAATGAAATGTTCAAATGGGCAGAACAATGGCAAATGGAATTTAATCCGGAGAAGTGTGAGGTAATGCATTTGGGCTAACAAGGCAAGGGAATACACATTAAATGGCAGGATACTGAAAGGTGTAGAGGAACAAAGGGACCTGGGTATGCATGTCCACAGATCCCTGAAGGTAGCAGGCCAGGTTGATGGGTTTTTACGACAATCCGGCAGTTTCATGGTCACCATTACTGACACTAGCTTTTTATTCTAGATTTATTTAATTAACTGAATTTAAATTCCCCAGCTGCCATGGTGGGATTTAAACTTGTGTCTCTGGATCTTTGGTCCAGACCATAGTAGTCCATAGCTCTTTCAAAGAGCCAGCACAGGTTTGATTGTCCGAATGGCGTCCGTCTGTGCTGTGAGATACTGTGACGAAGGAGCGGGGCTCCAGCTAGCGTAGGCAATGTGGGTTCAAGGGTTGAAAGCAGGGGTTTGGGTGGAGCCCATATCGATGTACCACAAGGAAGCGCTACAGCATCGATTGATCCAATTATTGGCAGCGAGGAAACCGGGGACGGGAATAGCTTTTAAAGTGGTCAACACCACCAGCACGATCATAGAATCACAGAAAATTACAGCACGGAAGGAGGCCATTTCGACCCATCATGTCTGCGCCGGCCAACAAAGAGCTAC